>NW_024387423.1:10904247-11199247 GCF_900408965.1 Simochromis diagramma | reverse complement strand
GGGAGACCGGAGCGTATGGACCGTGACAAGGCAACACATGGGTGTCGATAGTTGAGCGCTGCTGAATCAGCTCCAGTGTGGTCACTATCACAGCGATATTCTGCGAAGTCTAATAAGCCCGGAGACGCGCCGTGGCGGCTGCAGCACACCGGAGAGAGGGAAGGAAATAAAAAGAAACTTACGTTTGATCTGCCTGGGGTTGCTCTGCTTCCTTCGGGACATGCCTGCTGTGCGGCTGGTCAGTGAATCCAGGTGTAGTGCTGACAGATCGATAGGTTTTGGTTCATCCAAGCAGCCGGTTTGGATTTTTTTTCTTTTTGTCTGATGGAAATTTAGAAAGAAAAAAAGAAGAAGAAGAAGAAGAAGAAGCAGAAGGGGGGCACCAGTACTTTTTACGCACAAGTCTATCGTTCCGTCTGTCTTTCCTTTATCTTTCTCGTCTCTCTGGCTCTGGCTTTCTCTCTCTCTCTCTCTCTCTCTCACACACACACCCTCTCTCTCTCTCTCGCTCCCCTCTCTCTCGCTCTCTCTCTTTCTCAGCACCGTTCTCCGTGATGAGGCTGCGCTTCGCCGCGATCCGCACGGACTGACTGGGGAGGTGAAAGCGTGTTCGCGCTTTTGTTTGAAGATAAGGTTTGTTCCTCCCCGGGTACCGTAGCCACGGCTTCGTGAACTTCACTTGATCCACAATTACTTTAACTTCCCCTTATTAATTAGCGTCACCGTTAATTAGCGCCCTGCTTTTTGTTTTTGGTTTTTTTAAGGGGGTAAATAAAAATCAGAGATGGAGACAAGCGGGGCTCCGGTCCCCTCCACACTGTGGCTTTACAGGTTCAAATATAAGCAAAACACTAAGCATTTGATTCAGACAAACACAATTTTTACCGCTTTATCTGAAGGAGGACATTTCTGTTACTTACCGCTTTACACGAGCTTTATTTAAGTACCCTTTATCCTTTTTTTTTTAAACATTTCTTTTGGTCATCTTAAAGACTGACACTCTAAAGATTATTTTTAGGGGAGAGCCATGCATTTATAATTTAATAATGTGCCTGAAACACACCAGGATTAACTCCGACTCAGTTTGGCCGCTCATTCTCCCATGATGCACTTGGATGCTCTGACCTTAATATGTTGACCTTTTGGCCAAGAGTTTAAAGAAGTTACATACAGTGCAGTTTTTGTTTGTTTGGGTTTTTTAACACACTTATATTTGTTATCAAAATTGCTAAACAGCATATGAAGTGCTCGTGGTGAATTACTTAAAAAATATAAGCAACTTTTTTCAATTATTTTTTTTCTTTTCTTTTTTTTTTTATTGTAAATATATTCAAATGGACTCTGGAACAGAGCTCCCCCACTGATAAATAAACAGTTGATAAACTGTCAGTCAGAATGTGAGCAGCTTCTCATCCCTACAATTACTCTACCTGTTTGAGAGAAGAAGAAGAAGAAATATAAATATATATATATATATATATATATATATATATATATATATACACTGAATATTTAAAAAGAGCGAGACAGACAGAAAAGGGAAGAGCCTTGAAATCATTCCGATTTTGACTGCCATGTTCTGAATAGTTGCCCAAACTGGAAATCACTCTCTTCAATTAGCCAGTTGGACTGCCAAGGAAGACAAGCAAGTGGCCTGTGAAATTATCTTGTAACCCAATTCCACAACTTTGGAATGGAGTCTGAAACTACAGAATAATTTATGTGGCAGACGGGTCAGCGGTGGTTCACCTTGAGAAGAGCATCTGTCTCGCGAGCCTCTGTGATTTGTCTCTTCCTCCTTTGGTGGCTAAAGTTTTTTTTCTTTTCTTTAATTTAGCCCCCTTCTTTCTGTCTTCCTTATATGCAGCGTTGGTCATGATCCAAACGCAGTGATGTCACAGGACAGTGCTAGTCACAAACAGGGAATCTTTATCCCAGCTTTGTAACACTGTACGCTCTCTGATAGTCTCTCTTAAAATTCTCATCTTTTCAAAACAAAGACCGAGTGTTAAACAGATAAACAAGCAGCCATTATTTTTTTATGTCAAACACGTTTAACACACACAATAAACTCACAAGTAAAATCCCACTGAAACCTTTTACAAGATTAAAAATGAAGCAGTCGCCCCCCATCCACACACACACTCTCTCTCACACACACACTCTGTAAAATTACCATGTTAAACATCCATAAATAGCGTTTACAGGCCATATTAGGAACCCAGCACCAAAATCAATAATGATTTGTGGTAAGTGCAACAACATAGTGAGACAGGAGAGTCAAATTGCCAGCTGAAGATTAATTTAACGCTACTCCTAAATCCTCTGAGACTGGAGCTTGGTTCTTCTGTGCTGTTTCTGAGCCCCAGTGGCTTGTTTGAAGCAGACTTTGATTGACAGGTACAAATCTGCGAGAGGAAGAGAAAGCTTTTTTTTTTTTTTTCCTCGCTGCTCAGACCAGATGGTTGTGATAATTAACATGATACTGTTTCCATCGCAAGGGAAATCACTGACACAAGGTTGGTCATATTAATAGGTTAAGGTATACTGTAGGCTGTGGAGATGCAGTGCAGTGCACTCACATAATCAGATTACGGGGGGAAAGGTTGATTTAATGTGCTAAATCATTTGATTAGAACTGCCAAGTCACATTTGGGGGATGCCATTCAGTGTCAGGGGCAGTGGAGGTGGGCTTTCTGGTGGTTTCATCATGTTCATTAAAAAAAAAAAAAGGAAAAAGAATAATTACATTTTAGTATGTCTATTACCTGCAAGCTTAAAAAAATGTTTTTAGGTAACAATTAAAAAAAACGTTATGTTAGCAGTTAGTGTTATTGGAAGTTATTGGCAGAACTGTCACAAGCCATCCCTGGCATTTTATTTTAAACCCAAGTAAATGTGTATCTACAAACATCTACAACTGTTTCCCAAAAAAAGAAAAAAAAAAAAAAATCACACTTCAAAGCCTGTAAAATAAAATGAAGTTAAAAAGTGAGAAGTTGAATAGTGATATATATATATATGGTTAATTACAAAAATACAACTATCTTGTCACCATAAAGGATTACCATAAGTAAAGTAGGTTTCTAATCTTCAAATGAAGAAACTCTGACATGAGTAAGTTCAGGGCTACCCCACTCAAAAAACAAGTGTGACAACCTTCCTGCAAAAGCAAACGTCCAAAAATGCATAAAGGTGACCCCTTACCGAACCTCCCACCCCTTTTAATTTTCATACACTCCCTAAACGCATGTGACTGCATCATAACACAGCTACAAAACAGCAGTTAAGTTTTAGGTGATATCAGAGTTCAGTAACATGACGAGGTGCTTGAAGTTGTTTAATAAATAATCATAAAATCAGTGTTATCTGCGTATTGTGTTAATTTTATGACGGCCTTCAATGGAGTTATTGCCTCAATAACAGCTGCAGTCTTATACTGTTTAAGTGAGCTGCTCTAGTAACTGAGTAATATCACAGGGAGTCTGGCATGACAAATTACTAGGTTGATTTCTTTATGGGATCACACATGTCCGGTGGCACTGGGAGTGACAGCCATCGTGCGGATAGGAACCTGCTCCTTAAAGAGCGAGCCTCAGCAGCTCAACTTGGACATCGGTGTTATGAGTTTGCTGCGGTGTCACCCTCTGGCTGTTGGGGATTGGTTTGTCTCGCGAGGAAGTGAGCTCTGTGTATGTGTATGTGTGTGCGGTTTTAGAATGATGTGGGATGGAGGGTTGGTTTGGCACGTACATAATAACTGTTTATGTCCTTGATTTATAGATATGCTTTATAAGAGAGGCAGCAGGGAGAAGAATGAGCTGTTCAGGACCAAATGAAGGCAGTTTTCATATTGTTTTTGCACAATATTCCAGAACAGCTTTTCTTTGCTTTCCTTTTCCCTTAAAATGACCTGCATGCAGCTCTGCAATGCTGACATCTACCCTCTAGAAAACTTAAATCTGCCAGTATCACAGTATAAATCTAACAGCTGTTTTCTGTTGCACTTTCACTACAGTGTGAGTGCAGTAGTGAAGCACAGCATGAGCTGCAGGTGAAAGTGCACGTGGACGTACTGTGATACTGCCTCATTTCCAGTTCTTTTGGACACTTCTTTAGTAACTATGACCTTTTTTCATCATGTATTCCATCATTTTAGTGGATTTGTCAAAGCATGTGTCGAATAAAAGTCAAAACTAACTTTGATTGTTTAGCAGTGTGTGGTTGGGTTAGCAAAAGCTCATCTCCTCGCTTTGTCCTCTTTTCAAAGCAGGGGGATTCTCTAAAGCTTCTTGTTTATCACAGCGATACACACTGAAGTGATGTTTAAATGTTAGCCGGTGCATATAATAACTGTCTAGACAGTATCGTGCATCTGGTTTGCAGTTCAAGACCAGTGTTGTTGGATCATCGCAGCTAAGTGCTGGCAACCTCAAATCAGCTGTGTATTTGCTGACACTTCCCATTCCCCCCGCGACAGATGACTTCAATCACTCACTCGTGCTGTGAGACGGAGTCAGCCTGTTCTGAACGGGCGCTGCTCGAGCTGTGATACTGGGTTGTTGTTGTTGTTGTCTTTCCTGAGTAAGATGTTGGTGCTGATGCAGGTTTGTGGCTGAATGCTCCAGCTCTCCAACCACCCCCACCGCCACCGCCAGCCCACCTCACCCCACCCCACATCTATCCAGCCAGCAGCTCCAGCAGCAGTGAGCAAACAGATGTCTGAGAGAGTGCCCACTCCGCTGGCCGAGCTGCCAAAACCACCCGCAGCCCTGGAGGCCTTTGCGCCAACACTTTCCAGGGAGGCTTCACTCTTCTTACCTCTATCCAGTGCCCCCCCTTCCCCCTTTATCATCTTTCGTTAACCGAGGGAGATATGCTGTAATGTACAGTGTGCTTTGAAACGGAGCAGCAAACAAATACAAAACAACAACGACAAAAAGACGGAAGCTTCAGAAAGAAAAAAAAAGAGTGAAAGAGGGGAAAAAAACAGCAATCAAAATGCCACACAACCCTAAAGCATTTTTAGAGTACACCAAAACATGCAAGTCTAGAGAAGTGATGAAAATACTAAAGAGGGTGGGATGAACAAACTTTGCTCCTCCCATTGGGAGTGTGTAAATCTGTAAATAAAAGGGTTTTTTTGTAAAAGAGGAGGACAAGGAGAAGGAGGAGGGGAGAGAACCACAGGGCAGCATATTCTTCCTGCTAATCTCAGTGTCTTTTTTTATGTGGTCAAAAGCTGAGATCGTGACACCTCCAGGGGATAACCGGCAAGTCTTTTTATGGATTAAAATCATAAATATCGCTTCTTGTTTAAAGGAGGTTCACTTCTAAAAATAAATAAATAATAATAATAGGATTGCATTATTAAGAGAGTAGGAAAAGTGATCTGACATTAGAAGGAAAGCAGCCTGTGGAATGAATGAATGAGGGAATGAATGAATGAGACTCTCACATCAACCCAAAATGACCGTTAATAATCTCTTACGATATCCATGAGAAGTTATAGTGTCTCATTTTCTACTGCAAAATTGTATTTTTAAAATGATCTTCATAAATATATATTATCCAAATTAAACACGAGGGGAAACAGATTCAAGGTCACTGGAAATACGTTTAAGTCTGAAAGCTTGAATCAAATTTACTCTGAAGTAATATTTTTCAAATTTTTAGACACAAAAAGACTTAAAAATAAATTTTTAATAACAAACCTGTTATTCCAGCAAACTAGATCAAGTATTTTCTTCTTCTTGGCCAAATAAATAATAATAAATAAAGGCAAAAAATTTCCACAGTCACGTCTTGAGGAACTTCTTTTCTGGAGCCACATTCATAAACCTGTGACACAGACACGTACTCTATGATACTGGAGAAATTAGAGAGAAAACTAATAAATCATGCCCAGGTTACACACATCTAAATTTAACAGCCGCTGTCATTTTTGATCATCTGCGTGCCAGAGCATTTCAGGACTTCCCTTTGAGTCGTTTCATGAAAAATGACCCTCTCTTAAATACCCACATCCCCGACTTTCCCCTCAGCTCACACATTTATTTCTTCTCTTGAATATTTTTAAATCCGTCGACCTCGGTGTCCAGAGGAAGCGCACCAGCTCTCAGCTGTGCAGCTGAAAAGTCTTCAGCCCCTAGATCAGACAGGGGCTGAAGACTTGTATTTTCATTTTCAGCTGAATCTAAAAAAAAAAAGGCCATTCATGAGTGTGTGCTGATGTTTAAAAGTCTATCATAGTATTCTTTAATATTAGAGGAAACCAGGGGCGTAAACATCTTGCCTAGTGCTTGCATCAGTCAATATGTGCTCTACGTTATAGTTCACTGTAGTGATATTGTCCATGCTTCAATGCAGCATCGTTTGTAAGGCAGAGGTTTGTACACCAAAACGTCCAAATGACAAATTTCCTGCCTCACACGCGAGCCCCTCATGTGTTTTGACATCTTGTGATTTAGCGTTATTCATTTTTATGAGGTCAAGTAAATTATATTTGATGTGTGTAGTCGACCCCCTCCACCCCCTCCATATATGCACAAGTAACTGAAGACTCACAGCTGAACGCAGCACTATAATACAGTCTGTTGATGTATTTTATAAGTGTGTCTGCTGGTTTATTACATATGCAGAGGCATCAGTGCACAGCAAAACGGGGGGAAAAAATGCATCAGTATATTCACAGAAAGGCAGGCCGTAGACAGCTCAGAAAATAAATCTACATCTGCCAGGCTCCATGCAAACAGCAGAGCCACCCTTAATGGTGAAACCATCGATGAAAAAACAGATAAAAATATTAAATATTCAGACATTCCTTTCAGGCAGTATCAAAAGCGTCCAGATGTGGGAAGCTGAAGTTGTTATCATGAAGCCAACGACAGGCATTGAAAGGAATTCCTCTGAATTTTCAACCATATAAAAGTATTTTATGGCATGCAAATAAATGGTAATTTTTTTTGACTATGGAGGGGGAAAAAACATGCCAATAAACCCTATCATTTGGGACTATAACTCCACAAACAGGAGACACTTTCAATTTGCTTTGCCTGTCTCCCCGCGTTAGATGCTTGCGATTGCCGCGAAATTAATCCATTTAACAATCTGTGGCTTAAATTTGAGGATTTCCAGTTTTTTTAGAATATCAATAAGTTCCAATTGAAGAGAGGATTCTTTTGCAATTCAGGCATGTGCGGGCGATAACGGCAGAGTTGGCATGAAGAGAGGCAAAGATGGATTAATTATGCAGAGAACATGGAAATTCTGCTTATCATCGCTTAGCAAAGGAGCCCAGCTCACATAATCAGAAAACGAGGATGAAGAAAAAAAAAAAAATAACAATGCAATGGCACCTTCCAGCCCATCATCTTACAAGTTAGATTTTTCCTGTAATTAAAAAGTAACATACAATTAAATTCATATCTCATATACAGACTATGAGTGGGTGTATACGAGTATTAAATAATTGCATTGGGATATAAGTAGTGAAGTTAAAAAAAAGGGGAAGGAAAAAGAATATTTAAAAAAATCTTGTTTCACTGGGGGATGGCTCCCCTGGGTTGGAATGAACTACTTAGAAACTGCAAACTTAAATTATCTCTGGAAAGCAAACAAAGACAAAGGCTAAAGAGGGAAGACAGAAACTGCTGTGTATTTACTCACTTGTGTGGTTTTTTTTGAGACATGCTCTCGGTGCATTTTGCAAACAAGAATAATAATGTCTAAAGGCAGTTCTGGCAAATCCCCTCTGAGGATGCATGATATGGAAAGATATATGCTGCATTTTTGTTTCTCATTTCATGTCGTCTCCAGATTTCGCCATCGAGCGTTTCGGGATGTCGAGGAGCTGTGTTCAGCCTGCCAGCCTCTGTGAGAAGCAGCTAATGTGTGCTGGGCTTAGGCTCACATTTTCTCTTATTTCTTAAAGAGACGCTGATTAAACTGTTAATGTCATACGGTGGTTACAAACAGATGAGAGGCTTAAAACCTTCTTTTCTGGGACACCTCTGATTTTAAGGAAAGGATGAAGGTTAAAGGTTAATGGTGTAGCACATCAGGGTGGGCAGACTGGCAGCTGCCGTTGTCCCTCACATGACCGATCTTATCCGATCTAAGATCCCACCAGTGAGTGTTACATGCTCTTTTAGCTTGTTTCTCATGTTGCATTTGATATAAAAACTCATCTCATCTCATAAGATGGCATAAGAGCGCTGAAAATCCTACTTGACACATTCTTCAGGCGTGCCTGCTTTATTTTCAGGTCAGTGCGGTGCCAGAAGTTAGATCTCAGAAGTAAGTAAGTATATAAAACGATTCAGGCTCACTCCAGCCTTTGTTCAATAATTGTTCTGTCAAGGGCTTTTAGTAAAATCATAAACTCCAGCTCCTGCAGCATCTCGCCCCATCATGACTTTTTCGGCTGATCCCGAGAAGCCAATCCCTTGAAACTTCTCGAATCGGGCTTTTATTTTTCTTTATCCGAGATAGCTTTCCAGTTCACTTGCAGATTGCGGCAGCCTTTCAGACGGCACACCTGTTGCTTGAGCCTTGATTTCGCTTTTTGATCAGAGGGCCCTTTGACAAAAGCGGGAAAGAAGAGGCTGAAGAAGAGGGAGAGGCAAGAGAAAAGATCCTTATCGAATGCTCTCCACCGGACAATGAATTTTCCCCCACCATTCAAATGTATCTCCAGAATGCTTGAGTGATTCATTACAGCAGATTCTGAAGTGTGACAATGGACCTCAGAAATGAGTGATGCTATCTTTTTGCTGATTTCATTTCCCTGATCCTCCTTATCCCTCTGGCCTGTGTACCTCTATTAATTAGAAAGTAGGGATTTCCACTCATCAACTGATGGGTTTCATGCTCCGCTCTGTCACAAATCTCCTGTCCACGCTATCTCTCTCCTTCCAACCCATGGCTGCCTTGGAATGTACATACTCCAGCTCAGGCTTCAATCTCAGCAGCAAGTCAGGGTGGCTTTGGCGATTCATAAATATTTATAAACCGATTAAGAACGAATAATAAAGTTATAAGACAGTGGTTGGTTACCCTTGAACAGTACAACGGATGACTTCCTTAGAAGGGGAAATGTGATCAAACGTGCCGGAAACGGTTCTTTCTCGCTATCTTGAGTGCAGAAACCATGTGTTTGTTATTGTATTTCTCACTCGAGCAACCTCATAAAGCAATTAGCAATGTGAAATTTATAATGATTAGCTGCCCAGTGATCAGAATGCTTCTAAATATGCAAAGCGCAGCAGTATTGAGCAGTTAAAGCAAAGCAGAATTAAGATGACAGACAAGGACATTTTAACCCCTGTGCTTTGTTGACAGTGACCTCATTGTTTGTGGGATAATTACAATTGAAAAATTAGGGGTATGTTTCCTGCAAGATATAGGACCACACTGAACTGCACGGTAACGCTACAGTTTGCAACAAAAACAAAAGTCATGGAAGTGAGCATAAATCATTGTTGTTAAATCAGGTAGATTTTCTATATTTTACAGGCTCTGCTGGATCAAGCATGTGTTGCTTTTACTGTCCTACAACAAGTGCCTGAATTTAACTTTTTGACTCACTGGCCAAGGGGTCTAGTAGATGAAAAAGTTTACCAGCCATGCAAATATTTAACCAGCTAAAATGATGAGTAGCCTCTCTGTGGTGTGTACACTTTAATTTGAGTACATGAAATAAAACAAAATTAAAGCCGAAGCTCAAAAATTTAAGTTAAATATTTTCAAAATTGTTTGAAGGCTAACTGATTTAAACCTGAATGCATGAATTCTTGATCTGAAAATTGTAAATGTGCAGAATAATAAAACATAAAATGTAAAGGTTTCATACACATTAAAAGTTTTTGATCATTTTAAATTAACTTATCCCTGCTCTTCATACTCCGCGAGTCTTAATCAAAGGACAAAAGCAGGTCGTGAATGACACCAAAATGCAGTAGAGACTTTAAGCATACATTTTTTTCCCATAACTATTTCAGTACAAACATTTACCTGCCAGTGCATATCCTCACCTTCATGCATCCAGTGGGGAATCTATCTCCATTTGCTAATTTTGGACCCTCCAAGTTACAACCCTTCCTGAGTTTGGACAGCGTGACCTGGAGAGGCCTAACTCCCTGTTATACCTCTAAGGAACAAACTCTTACTGAAAACAGAAATCCACCCTGGCATACTTCTAAACCTGCAGGGGAATGGTGCTGTTTTGCTTTTTTGTTTTTTAAAAAAACACCACAAGATTAAGAACAGTTTTAGCAAAACAGTGTTTTCTGAGCTGTTTAATATAAGAATGTCTCCAGAATCCCAAATAGAAAATTAGAGGTGATTCACGGCAGCCTTATTGGTTTTAACACTGTGTTGGTTATTATAACAGAGATGTGTGTCTCAGCGGTGGCTGTTATCTAGAATTATAGGAAACATACCCCAGTGTATGACACACATTCCATTTGAGCTTGTCAGTCTTAAATGGTTAATTGGGATTTTGAAAATGTGACAAATCTCATGACAGTGGTCATCTCTTATTATAAAACACCTGATAAAATAAAAGCAGCAGTCGCGAGAGAAGAAAAATAAAAAAGTTTGAACCTGAAAACTATAAAGGCTTTTTACCATCAAAGCGAAAGACACATCGCATAGCTCCCAAAGTACCTTTTGCTAAGGTTTTTAGGGACAGTCTGACTCTTGAAAGTGCCATTAATTATTAATGATACCCAGCACAGCTGAAATGGCCAATTTCCCTGTTGTCTCTATGACTAGGAGGGTGCTTGAGGGCGAAGACCTGCAATTAGCTGTTATATGTGGGTGGCCATTCTAGACAGCATCAAGTCTTGTTAGTAGCATGACTGCAGAGGAAAGGAGAATGAACCCCAAGACTAATTATCCTTTCCCTCTCCCTTAAATATGAAGACATTAAAGTTGATTAGTCTTTCTAATTAGGTTATGCTTTTTGATACCACTTATGTTTTTTGCTTCTGGCTTTTAAGTATGATAATCTCTTTATTTTTTTTATTTTTTTGCATACTTGCCTGCAAAGTTATTCTATTGTACTGGCATCATAAAAGTAGGTGCACATATGAGACATGTCTATTCTCTCTTGTCTTCCTACCAGTCTGTTTATCTAAGTAATAAACTATTTTGTTGGAAAGAAAAATAAGCTTTTTAGGTTTATTTCCGCATGCAAAGTGTATGCCACGTCTCTCTGGAACAAAGGAACAGTGGGTCGACTTGTACATGCATCGTGTACGCTGAGAAATGAAACCACAAGAACCACTTAACCCAAGATGGTGCTTTCAAATAAGAGCTAAATCTGATATGCCAACTCCTCCCCGCCTTTTGCTACAGCACACAAGGACATGACTGGGCAGAAAAAGGAGAGTCCTCATCTGTAAGATTAGGTTTGGCAACTCTACGCCTCTCCTCTGGATGTCAGATCAGCAGAGTAAATTATATTGAGATCCTCTCAGAGATGACAGATGAAATCTGTCTCTTTGGGCTTGACGTGGAGCTGCAGGTGATACATGATATGTGATAAGGCGGTGATGTCACGGCCGCAGGTGGCTCCCTCTTCCCTTCTCCCTCTCCCCCCCGCCTCCTCCTCCTCCCCCCCCCCGCGTCCCTTCTACTTGTGTGTAAAATGGCAGCACTGTGAGCGGCTCACAGAGAACTTTTATCTCTCCCCATCTGTGTGGTCTCAGGCGCGATGATCTTGGACTCCAGCCATCTCAACCTTCATGCCATTTAAGAAGAAAAAAAAAAAAGACGGGGTGGGGGGGCAACAGGAGGATGAGAATATATAGAGGGGGGGAAAGGGGGATGGCGGGAGGCTGTGTGATGCGGCTTTTGAGTTTCAGGGCAAGCAAGCAGCTGTCTGATATGTTTTTGTGTTGCATAAAGCCATACACTGTGTCTAATTTAAACTGAGTTTATGTGTCACTTTGCATTATACCATTCATTACTTTGCAATAATGTTTGGTATTTGGAATATTTTCTTTTGGTTGTAAGTGCATTTGTTTGTCACATTAGTTTGTCAAAATAAAATATATGACATAATGGCAATGAAAACAAAACTAAACCCATAACCTAAAGATTAGTTTGTGGCACATAATATGAAAAAGAGAAAAGTGTTGCCCCCTTTTTTCTGACATATCAATACAACCTTTCCATATGACCACCAGTAATCCTTCCATTAGCTTTAGCTAACTATTTGAAATGTTTATTCAATTTATTTAGCCCACATCTAGTTAATTACCTTAAATGTTTACATTCGGCTATTTCAGCTGTTTAACTTGACTGCTGTTTCATGACGAGACAGATATAAGTTGGTTTCTGAAAACAGGCATTTATCACATTTTTTCTTTGCTGTATCCAGCGCCAGAAATATCACAACAGCAATATTTGCAAATTAAAATACTACAAAGGTACACCATATAGTTATCCAGGGAATGACAACAAATGAATTGCACAAACATGAAACATTTCTACAAACAGAAAATTCACTTTGTTGGCGACATAATAAAAGAGTCTCTAGTCTTTAAAGGTTCTTTTTTCAGCAGTGACTTTAGATATATACAAATATATTAGATAGATATAAATAACTCTAAATAGATATAAATAAGCATGATGCCACATGGAGGACCAGCTGTCCATTTATGTGATAAGTGTCAGTCTGAGGCTTACTGTATTTTTACTGTAACAAATAAATATAAGCCTACTATAAATCACATTTAACCCTGCATTACATAAATTCTGTATATGCAATATAAGGTTAAACTGCTGCCACCAGTTACTGAGAGCACTGACCTATAACTCTATTTTGTGATTTCCTCATTTATACACAGTTGTTAAATTTCGATTTGGTAATGTCAAAGATTGCCGTGCATCTGAGAGATTGATTGGCCAGATATTTACAGACAGAAAAATCTAAATTTGAATGAAAAACTGTTTATTGATGTGAAAGCGTCACCTATGATTTACAGGTCTTGATGAACTACATAAATTGTAACATGATCTGCGCAGACAGTTGATGAAGTCTGTAAGTGAATTCTCCTGTATGTCAGTATCAAATAAAGTAATGGTGGTGTTAGGCCACGGCTAATGGACAAGACAGTATTAATGCAATGAATTAATTAAAATGCATGTGTCAGTCAGTAATTTAATATAAAGGAAATTATTTAGAAAATTATAGAGCATTTAAATATGATATTAATATCAGACATTAATAATGCAGTAATTGATTAAACTATTATATTGCGTAATATTGAAACTATGTTAACTAGTTAAACAGTTCAACAGTTCTAAACATGTATGTCAGAAGCTCCAAAGTTCGAGAAAGAAAGCTTATGGGAGAAATGTTTTCCATGTTTTACATTATGTTGTTTCATTACATTTATAGTTCAGCTGATCGTGTTGTCTTTTACTAAACTCCATGCTATATTAACAAAGCTGTGACACCAAGAGTGCAGTGGGCTGTGGCCATCTTGATGAAGAAGCCTTTGTCGGTTTAGACATGTGTCTTACCAGTGGTGCACTGTTCTAACTGTGCAGAGGAACATAAACATGAATGATTAAAACATTCATCCCCGATTGAGCTGTAAGCTGCAAAGACAAATTTTTAGCTGATCTATGTTAGTTCGATTGCGTTAATTAATTGAGATGTCCACATACCACCTAGCAACTCCCCCCCCCCACTCCAGATGTAAAAGTTACCCCAGTTTAGGAATCAAACTGGGTAACCCGTGTCCCCCCCCAAAAAATAAATAAATAAATAAATAAATCAAACAATATAATATGAAAAAAATAGTCAAGTTAAGTTCTTAATGGGTTCACTCAGAGCTAGAATACAAGGGAGGCTATTTTCTTGCCAAGCCTTCCTGAACAAACAGGTATGCCTGTAGTTTTTTGATAGGGACATCTTCACACTGCAGACACTGAGTAGAGCTTCAAGGAGTTATCGTTTTGAAATGAGGAAAAGTAAATATATGTTGCTTGTCAATAATTAAGATTGCCTTGCCTTTTGTTTCTATGCAGCAACTATGTATGTTGTTGTCAATGTGCCATTTTGGACTCAGCTGCACTTCAGAGATATAGAGGCTGGGCATGCTGTCTTCCCTGTATTATGATATTTGAGCTTGGCACTGTTCTTTCATGTTAATGGATAAACAGCGACTAACAGTATATCGACTCTCAGGTTCTGAATGCTTATACATAAAATGCCTTTAATATGGACTATAACATCAAATATTGTTTAAAGGTTACTCCATACAGTAATGCTAGAATTTAATTAAATTCTACGATTGTCTAAGCAATATGAGACAGGAGGGCAGCTCTAAAGCACAACATTCAGCTAAATAGCTTTGAACTACAGATAGTTTACATTAATTAAACTGGATTGCAAGTTGTTTAATCAATTTCAGAGCCCTAAACGGTAACAATCAGCCGCCTGCAGTTCATGCGTGTTTGTGTGCACGTGCACGTGTGACGAGTGTGCACGTGACAGAGTGTGGTCAAAAAGAGATGAAAACGAAAGCATTTGTCTGTTTGCAATGCTACCAGTGGTGCAGGCGTATAGGGTCTCACTAATTAACCTCGACGTTGATAATGTGCTTAATTACTTTATATTGTGATTTAGTTCCTTCCTAGAGGTTATTCTCTCTTTCAGATTGCAGAAATAATCTTACATGCCTCAAAGGTGTTGAGTGGAGAATGCAATGCCCCAGTGAAACGCCGGTGCGAGCCGGCATCTGTGGATAGACTTTGTGATTACCACCACATTGACATCAATGGAAAGCGTTTGACACCTGGCCCAGAGAGAGGGCAGCATCAGGGCTGCAAGAACTTTGATTAAATGAAAAAAAAAAAAAAAAGATGACAAGCATAGTCGAGGGGGGAAAACTTGATGTAATTTTGTCTGATCACCACACTGGCCCTGTGTCCTATCAGGCAGAGGACCTCTCATCACCTTTAAATTTCTCTGGGCTCATGAAAAGACCAGACACAGGTTTGATAAAAAATGAAAGAAAAAAAACTATGGCAACACAAAATGGGGTGAAATGAGACTCTGATCCTCTGCCTTTTGATATCTGGTGGAGTCACTATGCAACAATTTACTTAGTAGTACAATTTTAAGTCCTTTGAATTTGGATTCATGCAGACCTGCAGAGAAGAAGGAGGTGAGAGAAAGGATACAGTACGCTGAACTACAGTGTACCGAACTAAAAGTGAAAAATAAAAAGCAAGTATGCCATATCAGTTTTATATTTTACATCCACTTTCCATAAAGGCTTTACACCTTCCAAAAGGAAACTATTGCCAATAAGGACAAATACAAATTGCAGTAGTGTCGTATTATGATGACAGTGGAGCGGCACTAAATGTAAAGAAAACACGAGTTCATTTCAGTGTGGTTTAATTACGGGAGAGGACATTAAAAATTATCACAGTACTGAAACTGAGGAAAATCTGCTGAATACACCTTCCCTTCGTAATGACATGGGATTGTTCGTAGATAACAGCGCACACCTGCATCTCCTCCTCCCTCCGTGTGCACACGCGCACACATTCACACACTGACATATACACACCCGCTCACCTCCCCCTTTTTGTTTGTTTTGTTTTGGGCAGTGAGGATAACACCTGCCTCTTCCCAGTTAATGGTCTTTTTAATTCATGGCTCAAACCCATTTAAAGGCAAACCCTTTCACAATTTGCTTAATTTCTGATGTCATTTCCACCCTATAATTACTGTTCTCTCCCTCATATTTATCAGTCAGTGTACCTGCAATGAAAATATAAGACCTTGACACCACTTTTGCAGAATCAAAATACTATTTAATTTGATGTCTTTGGCCGTCAAACAACATTGTTCGAGGGACGTAATTAGGACAAATTTATCTTCTTTTTTTTTTATTTTGGGGATATTGCCAAGACATGTGGGACCTTTATGATAAGAAGGGGGAAGAAAACGTTTGAACACCGCTGCCCAGTATCTCGTGGTTATTGTGAATGGCTTTCTGTAAAATTAATGGTGTGTGTTGGGTGGGGGGTGGTGGGGTGGGGGACTGCAGTGTGGCCATGGTAAAACAGGATGCAGATGTGGTTACAGGGCATCCAGGTAAGGAAGCAGTCATTTCCTAAACACACTGCGGATACAGACCCTGCGCACACATTCACACACACATGCACTGTGTAAATGCAAGAGACAAAATAGGAATTTGGATCATTGTCGTTGTTCCCTCTTTTGTCATTTTTGTATTTTGACCCACTTCACTCTTCCCTCAACACGTAGAATTTATTTTTTTGTAAGGGTTTTTTGGAATAGGAGCTCGGTTTGCTTGATACCTAATGTCACTCTTTTACTGAATCAGAGGAGGGAAAAAAGAGCAACATGAAATGTGCTTAAATGTCCTGTATTGCATGTAACACAATTATTAATCAAGCCTTGACAAAAAGAATTATTATATCCACGACCGTAATGTGAAACCTCTTTACATGCTCCTAACACTTGCACTTGTTTACTTCCCTTGGACTTCGATTGGACTGCACTGATCTATATGCACATGAGGAGGAATATGTGCAAGACAACTGCTCCCAGCAGAGTGAAAAATTACTCTAGGGGGACAAACAGATTTTTGTGAGGTTGTTCTGCTTCTGTGTACAGCCAGATTTCCTGTACACAACCTGCTATATGTTATGTTGTCAAGACTGATATTTTTTTTTCTGCCGCAAAGGAAAATTAATTGCGAAGAGGGCCGAGAATTTGTTTTCATATTGGCTTGGTAGAGCTGAGTGCCAGGATGGAGGAGGACAGCTGTGGGGGAAGGCTGGCCGACCCGCTGCCTTCTGCCTCTCCCATGCCTAGCTGCACAGAGTCTGTGACAAAACAAGCCTCCAGGAATACTGGGCAAACACAGAGCCTCTCAGTGGGATCTGCACTATTTCCTGAGAGTACCACAGCCAAAAAGCTTCACACTTCCTACTGCCTTCTCTTCTTTTTCCTAAATTGAATTGTTGCTTCCATATCACATCAAAGATATGGGAAAGTCATGATCAGAAAATGCCTGTTCAGTCAGCGCCTTGCAAATAGGAGCATCACTCAGGCAAGGAGGTGAAATTGCAAACAAACATGTTCTTTTAAAACGCTTTGGCAACTTGCAACAAGAAATAAGGTCAAGCATGTTGTAAGTGATTCCACCTCTTCTCAATCTCCGTGTGCTCTCACTGTACGAGGCTGTTGAGGCTCAGCCAGGAGAGATGAGTGAGATAGTGGAGGCTGAGGTAGGAACCATTTTCACACTGCCACAATTACAGCAACCGTCATTACATTGCTCACTCTTACTCAAATACAGATAGAAGCCCCAAAAAATTATGCGCAGGCTAGGAGGAGAAAGTGGCTCACTTCTGTTTGCTAAATTAATCGCTTCCTAAATGGCTCCAGGCCAGGCAAAGTTAACATTTGCAGTTTCAAAGGTTTTCAGCGCTTGCAATGAGCCATGAAATTACTGCATGCCGTCGAAAATGGCAGCTGATGAAAAGCCCAAGGAGCAGGTCCCACAGGCAGAGAGAGCTTGGAAGTGAAATCTTAAACACAAAGTCTCATTTCTGATTCGGATCATGGTGAAATTCAGAACCAAAACTCGGAGAATGAGTGAGTCCATGTCCGAAAGCAGGACAAGGTTGTGACAAGACAGATGATGAGCAGCTGTTTGCGGCCCGGCAGGCTTGTCCAGTAGTCCGAGGAGGCAAAGCGGAACGCAAAAGGTTGGGTTGAAGGAGAGTAATGATGATGTTGAGGTGCTCAGCTGCAGCCAAAATGGACTGACCCAAATTAGGTTTGATTAAATCACAGGAGTGACGCTGCAGTTCTGCAGACATCATTAACATCAAAATGATTATGGCGGAACAGTTTGGCTCAGCTGCTAGAACACTTCCATTTGCATACTGACTGAAATAAGCTATAAGCATGTCCAATTACATCTGAAACACAAAAGAGCTACTTCAGAACCCATCGCTTCTCTGCTTTACCTTTGTTACATTTACATCTTTTAGGATTTGCTCACAACACGCCACAGTCTCAAAAATAGGAGACACTTCAGTGGGATAATTTTACCTGAAACAGCCCATGGGACAGGTTTAATAACAGCATTTCCTTCCATAAAATGAGATTTAAGTGTAGCGAAAAATAAATATTATCTCATCACTAACACATTATAATCAGATTTGCCAATTTCTTGACTTTTGATTCCACAAATTCCTCTGTAGCTGGGTAAAAACATACCTCTGCTCCTACTGTGCCTGGGATTTCTAGCTTTTTCCTTGCCAGCAAAAAAAACCCTCCCCCACATATCAATCTGCAATCATAGAGCCTAGCGGACACTTTGGATTGGAGAAACTTTGACCTATTTTTCAATATTGGAGTGACCAACCAATTTAGGAGCCAATTTGATTTTTTTTTCATTAAGCATGTGTGACATGAAATTAGATCCTCAGTTAGTTGATATCTGGAAGAGTTGGAAGATAATCATTTGATGTCCTGTGTGTATCTCCTTAAAGAGTGATAGTCTGCATACTCTCAGGCTAAAAATACTCACCTCAGAATATTTCTTATTTAAGTCAAATCCAAGCACTGGCATGCCAGCTGTAATGTTAAATTAATTTTGTATGATTTGGTTAAAAACAGGGGGGAAACTCTTTGCGAAGACATCACTTATTACCGTTAATAGAATTTTTGAGTATGTTTATCTTGCTGTTCATGTATTAATGGCATTTAAATATGTTATGCCTCCACCATGAAACATTAAATACTCTATTGTTGGGTCAAATTTGGAGTGAGAGAGAAGAGGTTGGTGTTTATAAATGAGAGCTTAATTAATTAAAGAATGCATTACATTTTAATGGTGAATTGTTAACACGCGCTGTAGCCTCATTAATATGTGCCCCATGGGGATTTCAGTGCCATCATTTCACCAGCAACCTGCTGGCTGCAGGTCCTGTGGCTATTTTATGGCGGTGGAGATTGATAGTTGACAAAGCAATTAATCACACGGAGGAGCAACCATCCTCACAGTGGGTGCAGCAGCAGGAGGAAAGCTTGCTTACATTCTTTAACAGCGATGAGCTAATGCTGTATTTTATACAGTTTGAAGTAACTTTGCTAAGATTTGAAACTGATGTTTACATAAGAAAAGCTCTGACTGTTTTAAATCCCCTTTTTTCCCCTCTGCTTGAATCTACTGAGCAGATCCTCTTGCTATTATTTATAAGGCTTGTTTTGAAGTGAATGTGGGTTTTTTTTTTTTTGTGCTTACAACATTTAAAATATGTATTCAAAATTCAACAACTTTCCATTGGAGAAGCCACGTTCCAGTTACAACCACCAAAAACACAGTGCCTAGAAAATCTGTTTACAATAAGGTGAGTGTATCTGGCAGAGTACATGTGAAACTGTTTTGTAGCAATGGCACAGATGAGTTTTGATATATTTGATCAAAATACTAGTTTCAGTTGTATTGGCTTTTGTAATCTAGGTAAACTGTGAATCGACATTAAATTGTAAATTTCTTTAAAAAACAAAAATAGATTTTTATCTACTGCCGGATATATTAACACATAATAAAAAGCATGCTAACATTAACAAAATAAACCAGCAGAAATTTAATAGCATAATAAACATCATGTTGATTTATATGAATTAAGGAAAGTTTGTCACTGATGTTGCTGAAGTTGCTGTGATAGAAACAAAAAGATAATTAAACGGCATGCTTGATTACCCCCATATAACCTTTTTATTTTTCTTCATCTATAATTTCTATTTTAATATCTATAAGATACTTCATATATATTACTATCGAGATGTATATATTGTATATACTGTAAATACCATATATTCTGTATGACTGTGCTGTTTGCACTATGGCACCAAGACCATTTCTTGGTTTGTGTACAAACTTGGCAATAAATAATATTAATTCTGATTCTGAAGCGACCAGCACCAAATTCAGTTTACTTCCAATGCACTTGGGCAGAGGCACATAAACCTTCAGTCAACAGTGCCTATAATAATTGCCATTTGTGCAATTTGTCTAATAGATTCTATAATTTTTCCAAGTCTATCAAAAACAGTTTTGTAAGACAGCCGAATGCTGCGAGGACAACCTCACAGCATGTGCAAACATGTTAACATGAACTTAACAATGCCATGCTGACTGGCCAAAGGGCTTACTAGTCCCTGTGCCTCTTGAATTGTTTAAAACTTGTCCCTGAACCCAGTTGCTCTGTAGACGCCATTTTCTCTCCTTTCACTCCTAATTACCATAGCCTCTCCAGAAAGTCCTCTGTTGCTCCATCTGTCCCCTCAGCCACTGACAGAGATACTCTAATCACCTCACATAGCAGGGCTCACATGGGAAAAGACTACACCAACCACCATACTGTCTCAGATATAGAGGCTCCGCTAGATGCCAACACCTCACGGGGGGTAAGCTATAAACACTGGCCGCAGCCTTGTATGGGATATGTTCAGTGATGTGTGCTGAAATGGAACCATTTCATGTTACAGATCTCCCACACAGCCCGACAACACTGATGCCAAATGGGATTTTGTATGAAGTATATGTGACATATGTCGAGTGCATTGACAGTCCATCAGTAGCTTACATCAAAATGACATTCAAGGGATGAATCTCTGTTTTTGGAAGGATGTGGCAAGTTTACATTAAGCTACATACTGACATGAAATATGACTTGTGAGGGAAAACACATTTTAATGTTCAAGACTATCAGAAAAATGGATCAAATTGAGAGAGAGGAAGAGAGAAGAGCGGCTTGTAATTGGAAAAAACTTTATTTTCAACCCCGCATGTGTTCTAAAGCCATGCCTCCACAGATCCATGTATTATTTAATCTTATTCTGCATGCCCTGCAGCTTCATATCTCGCCCTCCTTGTATTTGATTCTGTTATTCTCACCCAGGTTGACACTTCCTGACTTCTCATTTTTGCTTCTCGATGACTTTCATGTGTTCTTTTGTGGGCTGCTGCAAGTTTTTCCAGAACTTCTCCTAAAGCAAAAAAGAGAAACTTTCCGGTTCAGCTAGAAAGCCTTCTCATCTTGGCGGAGGAGCAGCCGAGGCAACTCTCAAATGATGACAGCCATCGTGAAAGGGCAGATAAGCCCGTGTGGCTTTGCCTCTGATTGTATGTTCATCTCATTCTGATCCGGCCGCGATTCTAAGCCCCTGTCTTGCAGTCCTCACTCTCCCAACAGTTGATCTTCTGCATGTCATTGAAATCGTCTTATAGCTGATCCAGGAGACAGGGGGAAAGTGGCTGTTTGTCACCCAACTTCAGTCTTGGCAAGTAACTTCTGCTATGTTATTTTCTTTTCTTTACAGTGTGACTGACTGGTCAGTTAGACAAAGTGTTTTCTTGTGGTTTCAGTAGAGATTCTGGTTTCAGAATACACAAGCTCCAAAGAAAAACAAACCCTTACACACTCGTTATTTACAAAAGATCACTATGGCTTGCATTCAAGGGCTTCTTTTGGTTTGACATGTCTTTTTTTATTGACCAATGATAATGTGATGGCATCAGCCACACAGGGGTAAATTAGTCCATTTTTCACTTTATTAGTTTGCTTTGCAGTTTTCTTCATTAATCATTTGGTTAAACCTAACACTGGTATTATGAGGCGCGCACATAGTAACATTGTGTGGTTTTTCTAAAATGTTTTGTTATATTAATTATGTTTCTCTTTCTTTGAGTTACCTGGGTTTGGGCGGTGGCTGTTTCCTGTCTGGGCAAAAGGCGTGGCTGAGGACTCTGGGGACAAAATGCCTGCTCAGCAGGACCAACCATGGGCTTACCAGGAGCAGGGGTGTTTTAGGTTTAGTTAGGTTATTCTGTGCTTAGTTAATATTAGTGTGTGTTTTTGTTTTTCCCCCCCTATTGTGTTCAAATGGTTTGGCCAAATCATTATAAAAGCTACCCTCATGTGTCTTTGTAATTAGGTCAGTTTGTGAGTTAAGTTGTGTCTCACTTTGTTTTGTTTAAGTTTCTGGAAATTACTTTTTGTAGAGTTATATTTAGTTGACCTGTTTTATGGGCCTGCTAAGTATGGTTTTGAATTTTGTTAATTTTGGACTTTTTGAGGGTTAAAATAAAGAAAACCCTTTTTGAAGATATTTTTTTGCCTGTGTCCTCTTTGCTTTGGCTGCTTGGTCCCTCACAGATAATAACCGACCAAATGTATGATGCTGTTTTAGTGTTAACTTGTTGTCCTGGGTCTTGGATGCAGGGTTTGAAGGGTTATTTATTTATTTATTGCTTGCTTATTAGAGATTTTATGTGTGGTTTCTTTGTCAGTTTATGTTCTTAGTTCATTGATTATAGGTTGAGGACTTATTGCTGTTTTGATTTCTCTCTTCATTCAGGTACCTTGTGCTTTCGTTCCTCTCATTTCTGAATTCTTTTTTTAATGTGTTTTCAGTTGAAATTCTCACAGATTAAATATTCTAACATGTATTTTGTATCCTTGGTTTCTTACTTTTATTTTGGGGTTGTTATTTGTTCCTTCAGTGTTCCTCTTTGTCTCACCCTCTTGTGGCTCCCTGCTCTTTTAGGTTCAGTCATGTCTTTTATTTCCTTGTTTATTGTTATCCACTTCCCATTTTACTTTGCTAGTTAGCTGTCTTCTGTGTCTTGTGCTCAGCTTTTACTGTTGTCTGTCCACATACTCTGTTCTTGTCTTTTATCTCGACCTGTGAATCCCGTTGTTGTCTTCTACGTTTTTCTTGCACTGTCCACTTTTAAAGGTAAAGTAATTTTTTAGGTTATTTAACAGAAAAAAATAATGTTGTATTCATAAATATACATTTATTTTTGTGTAATTATGTCTTCCAATAAACTGTTGTTTTCTCATAAATGTAATTAATCCATTAAAAATACATAGGAGGAGTGGGGTCCGCTATGTTGCAGCCAAAATGAACATCCTTTCCGCCAAATCGGGTTTTAAGTATGTTCCTAGAGACTGGTATGCCTTATAAACTACTTTTAATTTAAAGAATGCAAATAGCTCTTTCAAAACACATACAGACATTCATCATTTGTATGTGTATATTTTCATCATCTCTTTCTCATTATGTCTCTTTCCATTCCCTCTTTATCTGTGTCCATCACTGTTCTCCTCCCTAATTTCCACCTCATACTGTTCCTCCTCACCTCAAGCCTCATCTCGTAAGCTGAAGTTATAATTTTAACAAATTAAAACAATGAACAAAACTGCATATCTATTTTCAATATTGTCACAATTACTGATTGCTAGCAGATTATACACACGACCCTGCCATCTCTGGACAGCTGACGATGAGCTGAATAAACAACTACAACAGCTGGTTATAAGCTAATATTATGCTGCTAAAATTAGGGTTGAGTATCCTGAGAATCATACTTTCCCTCTGAAAAACTGTTTGATTACACTGCCATACTTTATGAGACTTTATTCATTAAGTGTCTGATCCAACAATGTTAGCTCCAATTCAAAGAAAACTTCACTAACGCCAGCTAACAGCAGCTAACGGCAAAAAAACCACAGCACTTACCAACAGAAAAGTTCAGCATATCATCAGCAAGTCACCTCAGTATCACTGTCATTAAACAGAGCTGAGCTTCACTCAAAGTTTAACAGCCTCCTCCAGAGTAAACAGACGTGGACACATATTGATACCCAGTGATGGGAGTAACGGCGTTACTTTTTTCAGTAACAAGTAATCTAACTAATTACTACTTCTATCGTTACAATCGCTCTGCTTATGACAAAAACAAACAAAAACAGCCCTTTGTGTTGGTGGAAAAATGCACCATGTCGACCAATCAAAAAATGATATGGCAACATGACATTTGGTTGTTTAGGAAGACGGGGAAGTTTTAGGAGTGAGTGAGAGAGAGAGAGAAAGAAAGACAGTAGAAAAAGAGAGAGCGAGTTTAGAGATGTGAGATATTTGTGACGTTTAGCGTCTTTGGAGTGTGAAGTTAATTTTTTGTCTTGTGTAGTTAGTGTGTAGTGTTGTGGATAGTTTTGTGTTGCGTGTCAGAACAATGAGGCGACTGATGAATTAAAACAGGAGGAGTGATACAACTCCTGCTGTCAGACCTGCAGGTATTAGGCTGTGATGTTCTCCTTTATAGTGGACAGAAATTATTTTTTTGGAGTGGCACAAATAATTTGTGTGGCATCTTATTGAATGCAGAACAGCTGATGGTTATGTGGTAAATGGCTGCAAATAACTTTGTTGTTTGCAAAACTTGTGCATATGATCTTAAAATTTACAATTTATATTTACATTTAAAGTTATGAAATATGATTCAATAAACATATTTGTGGTTGTTACAGTAAAAATCTAACCTTTTCTACTCTGATTTTATGTTTTTTTGTCTGATTTTAGATCAGTTGTGTTAGTACAGTGTGTCAAAATGAAAACACAACTGTAAATTCAGACACGTGAGGTTGTGCTAAAAAGAATGATACCAAACAAGGCAAAGAAAATAGTTTTTAAAGGTGTAATATAGAGGTAAAATTAAAAGTAGTTAAAAATGCCCAATTAAACATTTTTTTTTAAGTAATGCAATAGTTACTTTTCAAATAATTGATTACCTTTAGAATCTTGTAACTCAGTAACTAACTCAGTTACTTTTTTGAAGAAGTAACTAGCAACTATAATTAATTACTTTTTCAAAGTAACTTGCCCAACATTCTTGACAGGTAAAAAGCGAACTGACAGCAGATGAGCTACAGTTGTTTCTCCTGCAGTGGCCACCGCAGGTAAGATTATCCACTTGAATTGGTAGAGTGAAGAAAATGAAATTCAGCTGACTGTGATCTTTAATCTACTGACACGTAATCGTGTGATGTTCAAACGCTACCCTGGGTCCTCAAATAAAACAAACTCTGAGGCACTGCTGAAAATTGTAGTCCCAATTCTTTTAGCTCCAACAAAATGGTCATTGTAGCTGTTCTCACATGTGTTACAAAATCACATGAAAAAGAGGATTTAAAAGGGTCATCGTTTGTAGAGTTTGCCAGGAAGATAGCTAGCTAGTTTATATCTAATGATGACATACCATATTATGAGTATTTACTCTGACTCTATTCTAAGTATTTCTAAAAAAAACTAAATGTAAATGCTCCTATAACTTGGGCTGGAAACAAAGATGGAAAATTAAACAGTAGCAACAAATGTCATTATATACAGTATCAGGAAACGGATGCTTAAAATCGACCAAACCTTAGCCAAGAGAATGTCTTAGATGATCCATTCACACCACTAGGTTATATGTTGCTTGGTGGTTTGGATTACTTGCTATGAAATAGTTCTGATCCTAAGCTTAATTTCCAGACAGAAATTTAGTTGGCCTGAGAGTAATTCTTTTCTGAATTATTTAAAGTTTTGGGAGATTTAAATCCAGAAATAGGGTAGATACTACTTTGTTGTTGGATTTCAAGTCTGTGCATCACACAGCCTACATTTGGGTCATCCTGCCTGCATCTCAACACAGAACGATCACCTTTATAACTGCATCTTCAGCTAATCAAGCAGCTCTGTTCTTTCGCACATTAGCATGTTTGGCTAATTGCAAATGTTATCATGCTAACATGCGCACAATGAGAAGAATACAGAGCATTTGACTTTTTAGACGTTACCATGTTTTCTGCTAAAGTCTGATGATTAGCATTAACCAAAAAACAACAACAACAACAACAAACAATATTTGGGATCAATTTAAAACATGACCTGCTGCTGGTCTAAATGTAAAAATGATAAATAATTCAAGGAAAAACTTGATGAACCTGACGCTGATAAAAAGCAATGGGCAACCCCCAGCCAATAAAGAAATGAAGCCAGTGGTTCATCCCCAATGTCAAGCTGTCTATTAAGTAGGCTATATTGTGTTTTAGGCATGTTTTAGCATTACAGTGAATTTGTCTCTTGCTAAGCTAGCTAGCCAACACTAGCATTTGCTGATAACGAGCCCTCTCATCCTAATATCATCATGTTCATCCCTGTTTCTAAAAGCTCTAAACATGGATGTAGCTTCTGGGTCAGAAAAATAAAGCCAGTGCCAAAGTGCCTTAAACTTCCATTTTCTGTCCAGGTCACCAGAAGGTAATAGTTTTGGTTGCAAAGACTCTTTTAATCCTATAGAGGTCTATGAGCAAATAGCTCTCCGTCTTCAGCTCTGTAAGCATTTTCCTGTTGAGTTTATGGGTTCGGTCACTCATTTTGGCTCATACTGAATACAAAATTAGGTATATTTAGTAAATTCTAGTCATATTATCTGTGGTATGAATTGATTAACCACTGAGATGGTGAGGGTGGAATTTCAAGCCCTCAAAATGGGATTTCAGAAAACAGTGGCTGACATCTTGGCAGCTATACCCATGTCTTATACTTTCTATTGTCAAATTGTCTCGTTTAACAGTGGTGAAAATGCCAGAATCAAGGCTTAAAAGCAGTAGCTTCCAAAAAGCTGTGTGGCTATGTCCACTTTTATATACAGTGAGCTAAACTATGAGCAAGAGAAGGTAAAACAAAAAATTAAATCACCTAAGAAGTAACAGCTTAGTCAGAAGAAGCGACCGCGATGCACTTAAAAACATAGATTGATGAGATCCAACAGTGTAAGTATCCAAGGGCTGAATTTATCTTTAAGGCAAGTGAAGCAAACAGGACTCTGGAAGCAACTTGAAGCTCCTGAGTTGGTGTAAAGTGATACAGTATAAAGAAAGCTGAAAGGTTGTTTCCACTTCAAAAGGCACTGCTCTTCCACCATGGTTATCAAAGCTTAATATTTGATTTTAGTTGACCATTTTCCATTAAAAACATGATAGCCACTGTAAGAGTGACAGACCCAGGCAGAGGGGGCACACACCCACACACAGACACCCCCCGCATACACACAGGGAAGTACATACCCTGCTTACTAGAGTGTGTAGGCCGAACAGTTTCCTTCACTTAACTTGACATTTCAGGCTGCACTGTCTCTGGCGGGTCCTGTGTGGTGTCACATCTATAGCCCCTGCTGTATGCACTGCTGAACGCCGTGGGTCTTAAATGAGATCCCAAAGGGAAAGCAGAGCTGAAGGTGAGCTGTGGAGGAGTTGAAGAGCCGGGGAGGGGGGGCATTATCTTAGCCACTAATGAACAATTGTATAATTTCTATCAAAAGCAGTCATAAGGCCTGTTCAGTCTTATGGTATCTCCTCTAAATACTGTCATGATAAAGGGACTGTTAAAAGAAGAGAGCTGGTGGGGGAGTTGGGGAGGAGGGGCTTTGGAGCTGTCAAGAGGGGCCACTGTGGTCAGGAGGAGCGCTAGAAAGGAAAGTCTCTCCGCCTTTATCTGCCATTTCCTGCTCCCTTCCTGGCTACATTAATAATCTGTAAGAGCAGAGAATCACGCACGGCTGTGAGAGATAAAACACGAATGACAAAATATCAACTTCCTGCTACAAAACTCAAAGCCGTTATTAGAATATCAGGCACAGACGGTAATTAATTTAAACTTTAATTACTTCCACTGTTCCTGTAGATTAGATCACAGGTTTGAGATGGGTTATTAAAACAACTAGGGAAATCTGCAATGTAAAAAAAATGTTAATTTCTCCAACCCCATCTCTTAACCTGCTTGTTGAGTGATGCAATTACATCTTTGTGGTGCAGACAAGGGTTGATATGATGTAGATGAAAAAGACACTCAATCACTTTGGGTGCTGGAAGGTTTTTCACATCCAACTCACAGATATCTAATCAGTGATTGTAACACCTGAAGATGAAGTTATGATGATTTCATGTTTTTCAGATATATTAAAAACTGATGCAAATCACAAAATCTTAAGTGGATCTTAAAATTGGGCTTTCGGTTGTTCCAAAAGAAAAATCCTACTGTCATTTTTTGCTTTATCTATCATGATAATATAAAATTGGTTTTGGATTTTAATTAGCATTCACAGAAACATAATTTAGACCCCTTAGGCTTTTATTTCACTATCCATTTCATTATGTCGTTTCACCAATGTGCTGTTTTTAAATGAAGGAAAAAATCTGAGGCTCTATATGTGACTGTAATCAGGGCTTTTTGCCTTTAGTTACAATGACTCGTTTCAATGGTTTTTCACCAAAGCTGTAGGAGAATCCCTACAGTGTAGTGCTCTTGAATGAGATGATGTTCAATATTTTTATTAATGGGTATAGCTAAGTTTAAATTTGTGTAAAAAAAAATCATTAAGCCTTTAATGTTTCCATGTAACTTTGAACAACGAGCCAAATAACTGCTTGGATATATATTGGATGTTCACACTCACGCTTCTCCAGCCACTTTCTTTATAGTACACATGCATGCACACATACAGTATATATAGATATTTTTATATTTGATACATTTTCAACTATGCATTCATGTACTGCATTAGAACTGAGTTTCATTAGTGACACAGCCTTAACCATGGAGTAAACATCGTGGGGGACCAACTCTAGGTCTACCTGTTGAGAGCCTGAGTTCTGCAGCCTGATGGGAACAACAGATTCCTACTTAGGGCAGGAGGGTGGCTGGAATACACTTTTAAAAAGATGCGCATATTAATAATGAAATAGAGAGACAGTAGCCTAAAATTTTTGACAATGATTACGATAACCCACAGCACTCGAGGCATGTCTTCCACTTAGACAAAAATGATGCACAGAAATACAGGACTGTAGTACTGTAGTTTTTATAGTTGTATTCAGCAACCAGTTGTTGTTGGGTTTTTTTGTTCATCTAGTGTCATCACCACTGCTGTAGTGGAATGAATAGATGTCTGATGCTGACACTAGCACATCAACAATGGCTAGCTAGCCAGTGTTAAAGTGTTACCTGTATGACTGTGAAATACTAAAACTTTATGAGGATACTTTATTATGTAGACTGGAGCAACCAGGTATCAAACCACCAACCTTTCAATTAATGGAAGACTTTCTGAGCTATGAAGTTGCCTTACACAGAAACTGTAAAGAAAAGTTAGAATAGGGCATTGTCCAGATCTTTGGAGAGTTTTTACTCAAACAACACCGTTATCATCCTGACTTGTTGACTTTTGGCGGCCCCTGATGAGTCTGTAAAACCCTTCTTCCACTTTTGAGTGATTTTATCAAGTTCTAAAGATTTCCAAAACATATGTTGTGTTTGTGTCCATAGGGTTTAATATGATGTCGTCCCACCCTTGACAACTATAACAGCATCAACTTTCCAAAAGGTTTAGGAGTGTGTTTATGGGAATTTGTGACCATTCCTCCATAAACACATTTACGAGGTCAGACACTGATGTTGGACAGGCGGGCCTGGCTCGAAGGCTCTACTCTAACATCAAAGATGTTCAGGTTGAGGTCAGGACTCTGTGCAGGCCAGTCAAGTTCTTCCACACCAAACTCGTTCATCCATGTCATAATGTGAGCAAATACTTTTGGCAATACAGTGCAAATAATCCTTATGACCCAAAAGTTCAGGCTTCAGACTGCTTGAAACACTCAATTTCAGGCAGTTTTCTTCTGCCTTTGGCACTGTATGATGTCAACAAGAGTGGATATCTTAATATGGTAATCTTAAGATTTGTGCACAGAAGCCCCATCTCACTCACATTTAAACTTTTTTTTATTACAAGCAACTAATCAGAAGAAAGTTAGGATGGGAAGGGAGCTAAAACCGCTTATTTCAGATAGTGAATGAAGTAGGGAGTTGCACTAGTATAAAATAATTATGCTGAACTGTGAATCATAAAAAGCTACTTTAGTGGAGTCAAAGAATACAAATGTAGAGCTGGAAATGAGAATAGTAAGCCCAGTTTAAATGAACCTCTAAATTCATAAAGGGGCCATTACCATTAATGTGCAATCCATAGATATCAGCACAAGATATGGCAAGACGTGTGTGCAGCTACAGCGACCATGATGAGCCCTTGATTTTTATTATTTTTTTGGCAGTTAATAGCTATTTGCATTCAACCATGTGCCTTAAATCCAGCTTCGTATTAGTAAGATGACTCCATATCAGTTGATTCAGTGCACAGTTTCTTCATCAATCAGAAACACATCAAACGCCCTTTCATACTTTGCAACCTATATGCAAATAATCGGCTGCGAATGGTAATATCATATGGAGCAGACGGCATATTTGCTGTGGGATTATAGTATGAAAAAAAATGCATTGCAGATATGCCATTTCAAATTAAACATGCAGCATTTTCCCAGTATCTTTTTTCCCCCCAGATAGTCTAATTAATTTACTTCAACTATAAATAAATATTTAGTTCCCTCATAGCACAGCACACAGGGAAGAACCGGTTTGGTGCACCAAGTCTTCATTATACAGTAGTGTTCAGGGGTGTGTGGGAACAGCTAATCTTAAAATCCTTGCCACACAATAAACAGAGTGACAGAAAGGCAGGATGTATGAGATAAGTCGCCAGTAATGAAACTAGATGCCAAGAGGAGAGGACAGTAGACAGAGCAGAGGGGAATGTTTAAAATAAGTTCAAGAACAAAGATAAAGCCCAAGGATGATGTTATCTGCAGGATTGAAGAAAGCGTTTCAGTAACAGAATGGTCACAATCACTTAATCGGCCTGACTCCACCCAGAACCATCGCTGTATTCCATCATATCTTATTTCCCCTGCACCAAACAGTCAGTTTTCACTTCGGGGAGTGTTTGCGTGTGTGGGGGTAACATCTGAGTAAAAGGGTTACAGAAAGCCTTGATGACTCTGTCATCACGGAGGGTGGCCTTGCATTACCAACTCTCAGCTCTTCAGTTCCGCTCCAGTCGCACTGAAAAAGTGTCCAATCTGAAATATGACATGTTATAGGCCAAGACTGAAGCATTAAAAATGTTTGGTCTCGGCTCAAATAAATAAGTATTTTAACAAAACCCACAGCAACAAGAACCCATTCTGTTATTCTCGCCACACTGATGCACAGTTATTACGTTTAAAAAGCCCCCCAAAAATCAGCAAAATTTATTTATGGCCTTAATTTTTATGTATTGTCCTGAGAAGGAATACATCTCATTTAATCACATCTAAACTTCCACCTAGAGTTTCCATTTTTGCTCTAGTTGTTTCAGTAACCAACTTTTCATGTACCTTGGGAAAGTTCCAGCTGCTGGGGAGGGGAGAAAAGTGCAAAATTTTCCATGCAGTGCAATCATGTCGTTATTTTTCTGGGAGATTTCCTAACTAGTGTCATACGGACTAGCATACTAAAAGTTGCACTTATAGGCACCCAGTCTAAAAGCCAATGGTGTCATTATTCTATAGACTCCACACTGTGCAAGCTATATTTACATCATCATATTCATATTGGAAAGTAATTGCCGTCACCCTGTAAAGTAAAACTTTCACATTGCTTTTTTTTTTTTTACTAATTTGAATATTACCGCAGTCACTGTGTGAAATATTACTAATAACACTCAAGAAAATCTGTTTTAGTCTGACACAGACTACAGACTTTAGACTCAAACACCACATGAATAGAACAAACAAAATATGTAATAATATATTGTGGTTACCTTATCAACACAGCAAACATACACTATCTTATGCTGATAAAACGGCGACATATTCTGTGTTGTGTGGCTCCCTTTAAACTTCCTTCCTTGCACTCTGATCTACCGCTGTACTGTACAGCATCGTCTCCCCCAACAAGCTTATTTCTAAAAGCTGCCGAAGCTCTACTCAAATCCTCTAGATCCCCGTCCCTGCTGGGGCCAGACCGCTGGCCAAACTGAGATCCTCAGACAAAGACTGGCCTGAAACTCCTCCTGATTTGGACGGGCACATGGCTGCCACGCTCCGCAAACACCATAACACCATCTCTGCGCTCATTTGTGAGGCCTTTAGCTATTCATGAGTTTGCGATTAGCAGGGCTTTGGTCTGATGGCAGCTCACCAGTTGTAAAAGTCGGCCTGGACAGTGGCCCCCCTCTGAGAGTGGCTGGTAACTTGGCCTCTAATGTGCCGACCTCACATGTACCAGGCGAGGCCCTGTCGGCGTTGCAGGACCAGGCTCCAGTAATGCTGCTTGACAAGCATTTTGAAAAGATAATAACGCCACAGGCTGCACAAATGTTGAAAACCCGTGTAAACATGGCACCAGAATGGAAGTTAAGGCGACATCTGCAGTCATCCATCGCTGATACCTGCATTCTTTCATGAAATCAAATCACTTTCAGAACTACTCTCTCATTTCTTTGTATGAAAATGTGTCCCTGTTTTGAGCCGACCTTAAACTTGATGACAGAGAATAGCACTGGATAAAAAAACACTGATGTCATCACAGTTCTGAATATTGTTTTGTTTGATAAAATTCAACTTACTCACCAGTCTATGAACCAGGGAAAGATGTCCAGTCTGGTTTTCTTGGAAGACTTAGATCTAACAAAGGGGCAGGTTCATCTGCATCAGTCATTGGTCTCATTCTCTAACCAGTGTAATGATAAAACACACTGGCCTGCTTAAATATATAAACATAAAAATATCTAATTCAACTGTGTGAACTTACAGAGCTTGTGGCAACATAAACCAAACACTAAAGCTTAACAGCCTCTTACAGAAATAACACACACACAGACGAATAGGAATTTCATATCAAAATGGGAAATGGTTCATTATGCTTGTACCATAAAACTTTATTAGGTGCTACAAGAAACACTTGAGGTTCATTATAGCACAAAGTGCTTCAATGGTTTGTCATAGAATGCATATATGGAAAAAGCTCATGAAATATATGCTCTGAAAATGGTCAAAGGCTGTCTGTTCTGACAAGCTTTTTAGTTCAGGTTATGCTATCGATTTCGGTTATTTCATATTATCTTCAACAGTGTGTATGTCAGTATAGAAAGATCAAGCATAAAAATATTACCATCAAGTCAACACCTCAAACTTGTTGTGTTCCTCAAACCATTCCTGAACCATTTCTGCTTAGTGGCAGGGCACATTATCCAGCCGAAAGAGGCGACAGCCATCAGGGAATACCGCTGAATACCATGATTTCTCAACAGAACATTGCCCAAAGCATTACACTGTCTCTGCCGGTTTGCCTTCTTCCCATAATGCATCCTGGTGCCAGATGTTCCCCGAGTAAGCAATACACACAAGAGGTTGCAAAAGTACAGACATTTTTTACTTAATTAGAAATATAGATAACTGTGTTAAAAATTCTCTGGTAAAAGCTGAAGTATTGATTCAACTTCTTTACTCAAATAAAAGGAAAGAGTAGACGCTCTGATATGCACTCAAAGTAAGTAAAAGTAAAAAGTAACTCTTCTGAGGATGTTTCTACCAGGTATTGTTGTTCAGAGATCGCTGAACCTTATGCTATATAAATGTAGCAAAATCATATTAATAAATTGAAATACAAACTTTATATCAGTCTAATTTTTAACTCTAATAAATGTACTTAGCTTGAATCAGCTATGAAGAACATGAGCAGAGAAAACGGATTCAAACAAATTCAGCAAGATGTACGCAGTTGTTCTGGATGATTTCCACCCCTACACTGTCAGTATACTCTTTATGGAATCTCTATACTAATTGGTATAAAGTTGTTATACAGGTAGGGGTCAGCATGGGCAACCTGACTGATCTGCAACTATGCAGCCCCATATTCAACAAACTGAGAAGCACTGTGTATTCTGGGACCTTAACTTTTTTGCCAATTTCAGCTATAGTAACTCTGTTGGATGGGACCACATGGGCAAACCTTCGCTCATCACGTGCATCAATGAGCCTCATCCACCCATGACCCTGTTGCTGGTTCCCCATTGTTTCTTCCTTGGGCCACTTTTGATACTGACCACTGCAGACCAGTAACACCCCACAAGAGCTGCAGTTTATGGAGATGCTCAGACCCAGGCGTTTAGACATCTCAATCTGAACCTTGTTAAACTTGCTTTAATTCTTACCCATTTCTTCTGCTTCTAACACATCAGATTTGAGGGCAAAATGTTCTCTCCCTAATATATCCCACCCATTAACATGTGCCATGATGTCAGTGGTCACAGTGTTACGCCTGATCAGTGCATGCATGTATGGAAGACACAAGGAAATATGCAAACCCCACACTTAAAGGCATGAGTCAGTGAAGAGGTTCAAACCCAGAACCTTTTTGCTGTGAAGTGACAATGTTAACAACTGGAACACCGTGCTGCCCGCAAGTAGACGAGAAAATTGAAAAACACAACAAAACAAAAACACATTTCTCTTTCCATTTAAGATTAAAATGATCCTTCCTTGAATTTTTAAAAGCTCATAATACTTTTGTTACTTTGACTGATAATAGTTAAGATGTGTATTTAGGCTGCACTTACAAATGACATATTCAGTGCCCGAAACTATTTAAGTTAAAGAATAATGAATAGATGAGTATGAGGATACGTGCAAGGGTAGCAACTAGAATCACTGTGTATTGGTAGAAATCAGAAGTTGAACACACTGCAGAAGTCATTGCACATGCTTTTTGTAATACGTTCTGTGTGTGTGCGCAATTTTAAAAAATGTTTAAAGAAACATATGATTACAAAAAATAAAGTGGGTTTATGGTTCCAGTAACATGAAGTGAAACAAAGAGAGATTTTAGAGTTCACTGGCTGGACAAACAGTTAATGGCTGAGCACAGTGTGGGCCAAAGCAGAGCAGAAGACAGTAGATCATGGTGTTTACAGCTAGTTAACAGCTCTGGACTGGCTCTGTCAGGCCCCGTGGAGAGATTGGAGGCCACTACCATCCAGGCAGCTTTCAGGGCTGTGTGCCTGAGGTTGGGCAAATTGAAACATGAGCTGTGGTGAAGGCAATGTCTGCAGTAATGTGTATGTACGTTGCTTCTGCTATAGCCATAAACAAGTTCACACCTGCCAGATAAGCTTCTTTTTTTTTTTTAACACCACATATTGTGTTAGTTTTGATCAAATATGTTAATGATGTGTTGATAGCAGCACAGTTTGACACAGCATGTGCTGCTGTTCACAGAAAATCAAAAGTCCTTCCTGATTTATAGTCACAGATTTGGTGCCCTGTTCTAAATTTCAGAATCAGTCCTTAAACCTATTTAAAAAGATAGAAGATGTAGATTTTTTACTTTTTCATCATCAGGGATCCAAATTTCCTCATCTTCGGTTTGGAAGCGAGGCTGCTGATTATATGAATGCTGCTCACTGGATCTTCAGAGCTGGGCCTAGTGGAATGTCTCCCCTCCTCTGTTTAAACAAAGCCTGAGATAAGATTTAAGGAGAATCCTTAAGGTGATCCAGCTGCCCTCCTCCAAGCTGCAGCAGGCATAGAGCCATAATGAAGACTGAGGAGAAAGGCTCAAAGACCCACCTCCAGAAGGCAGGGCAGCAGATGAAAACATTCCCTCTCTCATTTCCTTGCAGCTTATCCCCTCTTCAAGAAAAAAAAGACAGCCAAAGAGAGATGAGAAGTGGAAGGATGACTCTGTTTTAGTTTTGTCACACTCCTTTGCAGTCGTTTCCCTCGGTTTTGTTTCAGAATAGCCAGTGCTGTTGTCGCCAGTTGCTGTCATTTCACTGGCATTTTCAGTTTTTTTAAATTTACACGTGAAATAGTTGCAAATGATTTATGCGTCGCATCCGTTCCTTACAGCAACATTTTAATGATTACTGTGTTTGAATTTTTTTCCCAATTATTCCTCATCTCCTTCTCTCCCACAACCAAAATGCATTTTGCCTTTTAATTGCATATAAAAAAAAAACAAACCTGAAAAAAAATGTTAACCAGCCAATTGCACCAAAATTGCAGAACATGCATATAAATTACGATTACGTTACATCAAAAGAATGGTTAACATTTTGTCGCATCAGGCTGTAATGAACACAGACATATTTGCAAGACCAACGAATTTAAATGCAAAAAAACCAACAACATATATATATATATATAAATATATATATGCATACATATATGTAAACATATTAAATCATCATTCGGACTAATGCTGTGTGTTGTTCAGGATAATCCAGTGTGAGGGAGGCAGAGTGAGAGAGAGGGAGGAAATAATTAGCAGAGAGAAGCGATTGCACTAATGAGAGGAGAATTTGACTAGGATACTTTACTTGACCCCCAGTGTTCCTTGGCTGTCCAAGAAAAAAAAAGACTGATTTATAATTATACTCTGCAATGCACCATGAAATTGTTATTGTGGAATACCTTTTTGAAAATGTTATCAAACAATTACTTTAATTTTTTCCCCCTGGAAACTGTTGCACATGTCTACCTAAAATGAGATGGTGGTGCAGAGTCTCCTGCCTGTCATCCACTGCTGTTCATGCAGATGAGCTCTTTTTTCCCCCCTTCTTCTTCCCTTCCCCAGAGTCTCTGTTCCGAGGGATGCAGTGGCAAATAAAATAATACTCTGATAAAACTGAAATATTTTATGACAGAATGATAATCATTGCAAGCATACGTGCCACTGATATGGGGCTGTTTCGGTTGGGGGAGGAGAGGAAATAATCCTTTTTGTGGGCTTTAAAAAATGAATCTCAGTTGAATCACATCAGAGGGAAAAAAACTCAAAGACAGTTCCAAGATGAGCCAACTCCAGGAGAAAATGACCTCCTCGTTTTGGTGATAAAGTTCTAGCCAAAATATGATATCAGCCTGCGACGTGACTCATTAGAAATGTGTGTATGGCGTGGAGGCAGCTCTCCCTATCTGCCAGTGCCTGGCTTGCCGACTGATAAGAGGCAAATGCAAATGTCCTGATAAGAACTGAATGCAAATATTTATGATATGATATTCCCTGGGAATTATGTGTGGATAAAACAAAGTGTATTATTTCCCTGTAATTCTTTCAGGTTTGCCAAAATGTCCTTTTTTTTGCTTTCGGAATTTGCATTTCTTCAGAATTGATTGGGCCTGCGTATTATGTTAAGCTATTTGTTTGCTGAGGATGGTAATTAGTTACTGTAATTACAGCGATGACAGTTGCTAAATTGTTTTTAAAGCATTACAGTGTGTCTGTGCCAGAAGATTGCAGTACTTATTTTAGGATTTAAGCATTTGCTGGAAACACTCCCACTCTAAGGCCAAAGTGGGAATTTTTTGAACTACAAAGCAGCCATTTTCTAAGCAAAGACGTTTTTGAAAATGTCTGTTAATTTGCACTAATTGCTGGTTTGACTGTGTTGTGGAGTTTCTTCTCCGATCAGGGACTTGTCACTGATACGATGTCTTCGGGGATCAAAATGGGCTTGAAATAGTTTAAATACATGTGTTTGTTAGCTTTGTACTCTCATTTAAGTCAGACTTTTAATGTTCTCTGTCACCCAAGAAACAAATTGCTGTTGAAGGCACATTTGTAATTATGGTTCCCAGTGTAGCCTATACAGTCTTTCAAGTTTAGTAAACATTAATTAGTGTGGACTCAGACAGTTGGGTGTTTTAGAGGGCGTTTCATGTACAGCATAAACAACAAATGTCTAAATCACATGGATCGGGTATGCTAGAAGTGAATGTGCATATTTCTAATGAAGAAATATAAGCAAGGCAGACATACTGTGGACCATAATGTTGAAGCAAGATCTGTTCGAATACGACTCAGGGACTATGAAGGCAGAGCAGGTGTGGGTCAGAATAATCTGTAGTGCCACAATAAATTGGTGCTGAGGGTTGTGATTATATTTGTGCAATGTAGAATTTGCATAGTTATTCCTGTTTAGGTACAAAACATACCGAGGTTCGACACTCGTCGCATTCAATTCAAATATATAATTCCAAATCACAACAACAGTTGCCTCAAGGTGTTTTATATTACAAGGTACAGACTCTATGATAATGCAGAGAAAACAGAAAATTCAAACAATCAGACAACCGCCAATGAGCAAGCACTTGGTGAACGTGGGAAAGAAAAACTCCCTTTTAACAGGAAGTAGTCTCCAGCAGAACCAATCAGGTGACCATATGCCCAACCAATATTTGCTGTTGTTCCACTGGCGAATGCATTAGACAACTGTGTTTTTAAATTGAAATAATAATAATTTTACTTGGTCACATTTGAGTAGATTGGTGGATATATATATATTTTCCCCTCACCCCCAACCACTTGCAGCAGATTGCTGCCTCCCTGAGCCCCGTGAAACCTCATGCCAGAGATTCCTTACTGTTAAAATGGAAGGTTAACACCCAAGAACCCCCGTTCTTGGGTGTTAACCTTACAATATAAAATGCCTTCAGGCAACTGTTATAAGATTGTAAATAAAATTGAATTGACTTGAACACATATAATTGGTTGTTTTACGTTTTTCCAATCAGAAACGTTTCTTTACTCTAACACGTATCCTACTTAAAGTGTCGGCTGCAATATAATTTTTGATGGCACTGATGAAGACTACAGACTGTTCTTCATGCTGCAGGTGTTGCTGGAGCTTCGACCTCTTTAGACCCTTGTTCTTCTCTATGCACCTTGCAAGTAGGTAAAATTTCTATTTTGTTCCCCAAAAATATAAAATAAAAATGTGCATGACATTCAACCAGAAACACGATACCGTCTTTATGTTTTATTCTAAAAAAAATTAAAAGAAATTAAAAGTTATTCAGTTTAATAAGAGAAGTGAACGATATTTAGACTTGCAAATATGTAAAAAACAAAACAACCAAAATTATCTCTCTTTTTTTTTTTTTTTTTTTTTTTTTTACAAAAAAAGGCTAGATTTAAATATTAAGAACTTGCTAGTCATATTTTGGACAGTTAATTAACTAATTCAGTCAACTGTTATCTGTTATGACTCGTGCAGATTTTTGTCCTGTCATTCTAATTACTTGAAGGTAAGAGGTATGACTTTGATACAGCAAACAATGACATTCAGGTGATGACTGTGAGCATTTAATGTGTCTTGAACACAAAAAAAGAAACAAACGATTGATTCCACCCCTTCTGGAAACGAAACACACTCTGGTCCCACTTCTCAGGGACCCCATGGGCAACAAGCCTAGTTTACTTCTCAAGCATTATGCTAGAAGTGCATAATTGGATTTACTATTAACATAATCGGACAGCGTGCATGTTGACTTGGATATTCCCCTGTGAGCTGCACTGCTCTTCTAAACCTTAACGGAAGAAGATGGTGAATGTACACCCAGGTCCCTTGAGCTGCTCTTTGTCTCTCTAACTTTAGGCCCACTATGGAGGAGGTTCTATACAAGGGCTTAAAGTGAAAACATTTCTCTAAGAAATGTGTCAAAGGGAAATTACTACAGCTGGGTTGTGATCACCTCTAGCATCAGAGACAAACCTCTTTTAATCTATATAACATCCTTACAATAGATATTTAGTAATAGACTTGCACATCTTGGCATTTTCCTTATTTAAAAGTAATAGTCACCTTTTAATTTGTAGCCTTGACTGCATGAAAAAAAATCTACCACCTTATTGCACTGGTAAGAAAAGCATTCAGCCATGAACAAGGGGCCTCAGCAACTGCGATTCAGCATGAGGACACTGATTCTTACTGCCTGAAGCCCAATGGAAACTCTGCCTCAAAGACACAGATTCAACAGGAGCAAGAGGATAAAGCAAGAGGAACAGTGCAGATAGAAACACAACTCAAACAACAGCATAAGTCAGTGCAGTTCTGTCAGTGAAAATGCTCGCTAGTGGAACAGAAGCGCGGCCTTGGTGCAAAGGGTGAATTTCTCATGATTTGTCTCTATTGCATAAATACCCCAGCATCCCACAAACCCAGCCTGAACCCATCCTTGCCCACACACACACACACACACACACACACACACACACACACACACACACACACACACACACACACACACACACACACACAGCATCCATATTAGATGCACCCGCTAGTTCTTAATTAACACCTACTGCAACCATAATAATAGAATCGTTTCCCCCTTTCTGAAATCCCTTTGAAATTAGGCAGGATTAAGGAAAGTTGGTTGCTAAATTGCTGTGTGCATCTGTAATTTAATTGCATCTGAGGCCATTAATTAATAAGGTGCCTCCTTTAATAGTTAATGTATAATTGCTATTAATTAACAGCCAGTCTTGATAAAGTGTCACCAAAATCAAACAAAAACAATTAGCTTTTTGAGGTAAGTGTCTTTTAAAAGCCTCATTATTAGTACTAGAGGTAATATACAGTAGTTAGAATGATAAAGAAGGCAGCGTAGATTTTAATTTGGATGGGGACAGAACTGGGGGAAAAAAACACAGTTGACATCCATAAGGGAATTACCATGCGGTAATTATGGGATAAGCTCATTGTAACATGATAAATAATGCTGTGAATCTGTCCCCTCCAGTTAGGTTGCCTCCTCCTTTTATTAGGGTGGACTTTAATTCCACATCTTGTGCTGTAGCTGCTGAGAAAAAAAAAGTTGCTTATTTTTGTCAGTGTGGTAAAGTCTGAACGCAAATAGCAGGTACTATGATAGCTTTTAAGGCATCCGTTGTTAAGATATGTGTCTGTTCTAAATGCCACTCCTTGATAAAAGCAGTCGTGTGAAGTCCTTGTTTGGGTCTCCCCTTGATCACAGTGTCACATGGGATAAATATAACAAGTAATAACTCAGACAACAGTGCATACGCATGACCACTATTTCACATATTTGGTGTGACTAGCAGCATTTCTGTTTGAACTAATGTCACATGAGCCATAGTCAAGGAGAAATAGCACCAAAACAAGATGTTAGCTTTGTTCTGCTTATCTGGTATAAATCAGTAGGTTGTGGTTTTAGGCAAGATTTACAAGCAGAGTGTTCGCTGGTGCAAAATGAATTGGGTGCCAGGTTGAGAGGCATAAATATACATCCGAGCACGGAACTTTAAACAAACCCGACTATTATTTGCAGTGCCATATTACCATGAATACAAATGACAGCATGACCTCAATTTTCTGCGCCGTGTGAGAGTGGAGGAAACCAATGGTTTAAGTGCCGTTCCATCCCAAAGTGCTTGTTTGGTCTCACTTTCACTCCTATCACAGAGTCAACAATCACACTGCTTAGCATTGGATTTGTAGGAATAATATTCAGGGTCCCTGTCCACAGGCGACTATTATAACCCATTTCTCCCTGCAATGTGGTTTATTGATAGAAATACATCTCCAACATACACAGAGCAGTCTGAGCATGCTTTAGCCTTTATTTAATGAGGCACCAGCAGCAGAAAAGAATCTGCAGAGGAACAAACGCTTAGCCTCGGAAGTCATTTTCACCTTGGTTCACTGTGGAGAGAACCTCCAACGCCCGCTAAACAATTACAGCATATTAGCTACTTGTCAGTCAGACCTTTTGGAGACGATACATCTCCATTTATTTCCTCTCAACATTTTCTCCCACCGCTCGCTCGCCTCCTCTGCTCTCCTTTCCCCAGACAGGCAGGGATGTGCGGGGAGTCCACAGGGAGCTGTGGAATATTTCACTCCGCCAGTGAGGCACCCAGTGGGAATAGGGGTTGAAACTGTGTGAGTATGTATCTCATTAGTTCAGTTATGTAATTTGGAGCACTGATAATCCTCCAGGACTGCCAAGTTGCGCACCTCAGAAACAAGAGTCTGAGTCGTCAACATGCAGCCAAGTACAGACTAAGCTGCTAATTGCTGGGTGTGGTAATGTGACTGGTAATGTAAGCTACAGTCCTCTGTGGTATTATGGGTAAACACTGTGGTAGACTGCTAACTGGTGAAATGTTTTGACACCTGCTTAGGTATCGGCTAATACATTCTGAATTTGAAAGCAATGAAATGCTAATGTGTGCAACAAAGCTGATCATTTGTTATCAGAGGGTCAATAAGCATGTAATGATAAAGATGAAGGTTTTTTTCCATTGGTACCTAAATGAAATTTGAAGCTGCACAGTTAATATTTTATATTAACAGTGGCTCAAATGATTAATTGTACATTTGCATATTCCAGGGACAGCGCAAATGTTTAGCTTACTTTCATCCACTTGAATATTTACAGACCACTCCCAATTTTTCCAATGATTCCAACAATAGATAAATGCTCTAATACGATGCACTTCTCCCAAGTTCTATTATGCTTTTTTAACATCTGTGATTCTGTAGTCTAACCACTCTCACAGCAGCAAGCAGATGAAAAAGCTTTGATAAATTCACTTTTCCAGGCACTTAGCAGCAAAGAGACAAAGCTACTAGCTGGAGAAGACAGAGACAAAAAGATGAGCCAAAAGAAGAATGACTACTGAACTTCGATTAGTCTAATAGCCAGAGGGCCAACTCACTACAAATCCCTGCTAATGCTTCTCTGTGCTTGTCTGATATTTAAATAAACAACTGTTTGCTAAAATGTTCACTGCACTTCTTCTTTCGGCCGTCCCCTTATTCACAATGGGTCACCACCGTAGATGGATCCACATATTAGACTGACACTTATTTTACTGCATCTCTCCCAGGGGTTTGTGCCTCCTCCTGGTCTCAAACCAGGCATTTTGAGTTAATCTAATGTGTTAGCTACTCCTGTTTTATAAAGTAATAATATATTGGATGTGCACTAGCTTGCTTTGCTCCCCTAAGTGATCAAAAGTTAGCTAATCTTGCTTTAACCTTGTAACTAAAATTTGAATTTTTAAATGTTCATCCTTTGCTTTACTATAAACACACACACACACACACACACACACACACACACACACACACACACACACATATAAATATAAAAGTTTATCAAATCTTCTCTGATAAACAGGCTGAATTCAACCACATTATGTCCAATATCTTGATCAAACTTTAGCTCCACCCACTTTCAACATGAGCACCTAATGACCCAGAATTCAAAGCACCCTTTCGGGTTGTCCAGGGCTTTCAAATAAATAGCAGTGAACTTTAACCCGGTGCTATTTGAGCCTGGTCTGCTGTGCCCAGAGCTGCTGGTTGTGTTTCCGGCCTGCTAATCAGTGAGTGATGTACAGCTGGGGCACTAGGTGAATACACTTAACAAGCTGCTGGGATGGATGTGGGATCTGAGGGAAGACGTGCAAATCAAACAGGCATACCTACCCATATATCTTATTCAAATCTTAATCTGACCTTTGTGTGTGTGTGTGTGTGTGTGTGTGTGTGTGTGTGTGTGTGTGTGTGTGTGTGTAATGTTTTTGTTTATTTGTTTTTTGCAAATCAGTGAAAATCCCTGGCATTCTTTTAAAACAGCGGTCCCCAACCCCCGGGCCTCGGACCGGTACCGGTCCGTGAGTCGTTTGGTACCGGGCCGTGAGAGTTGAGGCTCAGGTGTGAAATGTATGGTTTTCAGTGTTATTTTGTTATCGTTTTTATCGTTAACTCTGTTGTCCTGGGTCTTTTCACGTGTGTTATGAATAAATCTTCTTTTTTTCGGTACCGGTACTAGTTTTATTTTGTTGTATTTATCCGCGACACCTTAAACGCCGGTCCGTGAAAATATTGTCGGGCATAAACCGGTCCGTGGCGCAAAAAAGGTTGTGGACCGCTGTTTTAAAGGATTGCCTGCATGTCTGCATCTCAGCATATATTTTAGCGTAACCACTTGGTGGCACTGAACTGAAATTTCTAACGCAGCACATAGTTGCTTTCACGATGCTGAAATGTAAAATTTTGGCCAACACAGAAGTGTAATAAGTAAATCACTTATTTTAATTTCATTATGGTTTGAAATGATGAAATATGAGAGGTGTGGCTGCTTCTGCTGACCAGTGGGTGTTTTCACAAAATTGATTTCAAATCACAGAAGTAGGCCTTTCAACCATGTTGGTGCTTGTGGCACCTGTTCTAGCGGTTATTTCATAACTCGTGCATCTTTCTGCGCAGGTTACTGACCAGACTGTTCAAGAAGTCTGGGCTCGAGTTGGTGAGTAAAATTCTAGCATTTTATTACTGATAGCTTTGTCTGCTATGTATTCAGTGGATGCATCGTGAAAGCGTGAGCTGAGCTGGTACTCTATACTTTTAACTAAATACAATCAGCTCGGGCCCCACAAAACTAAAATGGCAATGGCCATGATTGAGCGCCCGAACTAGTGGCTGGCATCCAGTTTTTATATGCATGGCTGCCTATGATATCACTCAGTTACATGCAAGGCATTGTGATCAGCGCATAAACAGTTGTAGTGTATAAAATACTGCATTGCTGGCATATGCTAATTATCCCCTTAATAAAATGTGCAAAAAGTAGAAAACAACATTTAGTTGGATGAGCTTTTGTTTTCAAGTGTAACACAGCTAGAAAGTGTAGTGGGTTTGGTAACTAATTCATCCAGATCTATGATGGTCATTTTGATATTAAGGTAGATAACATGTACCTTATTGGAGCTTCAGGCTGTAGCCTGGACAAATCATTGTGGTCAGCTGGGACGGTTCACTGGCTGAATGGGTGAAGCTTTCAACACTTGACCCTCTCCTTGGGATCACTGCAGGGTCTTCAACCCCAGGAAGGGCAGGAAAAAAAACGGTGTCAGTATCATGTAGTGTGAGATGCCATGTCCAATAACAACGAACAACATAACATCATTTAACCTTTACAACACTTGTATTGATCCATCTGGTTGTTATCACACTGCGATCACAGCTCAGGGCTTGGCTCAGCTCAGCTTCAGGGGCTGTTTGAATCCACCTCACAATATTACTAGAAGACAAAGAGATCTAGCCCTTCTGTTTTTTTAACCCTGTCCTTGGACCATCCTTCTCCCCAGACCACTTTGTCTGTGGAACAGCGGGAAGATGTGTAACTGGCTGTTTCTCTGCGATGACTAAATATACAATGGGAGGTATGAGATAAAATCTTGGCACACTGGAACAGAATGATTAAGAAAACACCCACACAATCCCCCTGATGATTTTCCAGTGATGCAAGAGAGTCTCTACAGTCATTGTGAACATGCAAAGATGCATTTATTTACTTCTGGGAAGATATGATTCACAATAACTTAATCAAGTGTTTTTCATCTATATTATAATATTCCTATAATGGATGCAGCTTTAGAGCGCGTATTAATGAAGATGCTGATTGATATTTGGATAATTTACCCGTTTAAACATGCAGTCTCAATTAAAGCAGAAAGTAGAGCAAAAAAGCACTGATTTGCTTTGAAGTATAGCATTATAACATAGGATGGAGCTGAGAGAAGTTGACTCCCTGCCTCAGGAGACACGCACCCAGATGGATTCACATACACCCAGATGGCCTGAGTTGTCAGGCTGTTCTGTTGAAAGCTGTTGCTCAGTTCACCTTACTAGATTTATCTTCTACTTGTAAAATCTGAGCCCTGTACTGCATCAGTGCATGTTTTGTTATTTCTCATGTACAGTTGCTTACAGTCATGATTGTCAATATCAAAGAAAAAAATCAGTGGGTTTGATTGCGCTAACACTGACAGTAGCGATATCCAACACAAGGCGCAACCATATAAACTGTATTAAAAAGATTTTTTTCCAGTTAGAAACAGGGCTTAGCAGGGCTTTTTAAATCATGTTTAAGGTGTAGCACCTGTGTACCAGTGACCAGTAGGAAATACTACACTATACTACACAAATACTGCACTATCAAAAGCAGAAATTTTGAAAACTGTAAAGAACTTTAGTTTGTACGGCTTGACTCATTTCCAGGAGCAAATAGAAATATAGAAGGTGACTGCTGTGAAGATGATTATCATGCATATAAAACAATGGAATAAGACAACATACAGAATTATTCCTTTACTTGAAATGAAAACAGTACGAGAGGGATAGTGCCTAAAGCTAACTATCATTTCTCATGTGGCATGTGTCAAACTAACCGTATAAACACAAACCAATCAGAGGCACTGCAGGGTGAGCAATAACGCCAGTGTCCCGTGGAGTCTTTTCAAAGTAAAAGCTATCTGGAGCATCACATATTGACTCACAGCTATTTTCACTTTCGGCTTGAAAAAAACAGAGAGGTCCAGTGCTTTGTGACCTTATAGTTGGTTGTTGATGGCCTGAAGTGACCCTGTTTGGATAAGAAGGTGGAGTGGACAGAACGTGAGAAACAGCTACTGACCATGAGATTTTTTTACTGGGCTTTAGTTTACTTGGGCGTTTCCCACAGAAGCAACTGTAGGGACTAACTGTATATAGAGAATGACATGGCTACATTACCCACTACATAGCTACATTACCAACATTACCCACTGGTTTGGGGCTCAGAATCCAGAGGTGATCATATCTGGATGAGAGGATGGAGTGCTAAGTTATCAAGTAATTCTAGCAGGCATGGTTAGGAAGCTTATAACACAAACATTGTAGCTGTAGATGAGAGGTCCACTTCATAGGTTTGAATTAACAGAGAGCCATGAATCTGTTTGAAATCAAGAACCATTTTAAAGATAAACTGCTTCCATACTGTTTGAGAGCAGAAAGTCATGCAGATGTAACTACGGAGGATAAGGCTTAGACAGTGGTCAACAATAGCTAGAGAGATATTGATTTCAGCTGTGATTTTTATGCTATAATGATGGCTTTATTAAAAGGAACAAATATTAACGGCAAATTGTTAACAGGCTGGAAAAAATATGTCCAAGCAGCATCTTGTAGCCTGCAGTCAAACCTTTTCCAATTAGTGTGAGAAAGAGAGCAGCAGGCATAAAAAGAGCGCAATGACATAGCCACAGCCAAAGTTATCAAATTTGCTGTGAACACTGATAATAGATATGTATGCTTAGGAAAATGGTGCTTTAATAGAGTTTTTAACTGTAGATCTAGAATAGAAAATTGGACATACATTCTAATTGAATACCTGGTTGAAAATGCACCCAGCACACTGTTATAAATCATCTGGAATCAGTTTTCTCAAACTCCTCTCTCCCTCTCGCCCACTTTACAAACACAGAGCAAGGCTTTTTCAGCCTCTGATAAGTGTTAATAAATTACCTGAATTTGAAAATTAATGGCTAGCCGCCTGCTTCAGGGAGATATCATTGTGTTTCATGAATATTTTGATTTTGTGATTAGATCAAAATGCTGTGAATTCCTAAACAGCCCCTATGCACAAGCTCCACTGATCATAAACTCTTCCCTTCTTAAAAAATAATTCATTCCATGGAAATGTGCTGATATGGAATAATTAGACCGAGTTTTGCCAGTATTTTTCTGCTGTAACATTTGCATGACTTTAGATCTCACCTGACTGATCTGCTCCAAGCTGAGGGAAAATATATGTTTTTGTGTGCGGCTCCCCCCAAAATTTACCTTGCCAGGCGAGATAATGGCTTATATTGTGATGTTAAAGAGGCTTGTATTTACAAAAAGAAACAAAGGCGAGCCAGTTGCCAGTCCTGGAGGACGTTGATTAGGCTCTTCCTGTCATTTCCCATTCATACTCCCTATCAGTGGCATTCCCGCTCATCTGCGTTTGTGCACGATAGGGATCAAATAGATCTTCGCACAGGTATGGCTATGTGAAGGAGGGAAAATGTGAACAGCAGCGGAAACTTTGCCTTAATACTGTTCTTGGGCTTGCCTCTATTTCTGCACATGAAGATCCTGAATCTGTTTGCCTGGATCGCTCTCTCTCGTGCACACATCATTACTGCTCAGAAACATGAAAACACATGCCCATAATCATATACCAAGGCACACAGAAACAGAAGGTACAAGATTAAATAATTTATCTCTGCAAAAAAAAGGGAAAAAAAGGCAGTCAACAGTTGTATTACACTCCTGCCACAACCAAAGCATAATGTGCAGCATTCGCATTTTGTTTGGATACTCTTCTTCCTCCCCCCTTTCTCTTTTACTCTGGTGTTGGCTCTTTTACTCTCCCTCGCTGGCACATGGGAATGTGTGTGGTGCAAGAAAAATAACAGATACTCCACGTGAAGTTGCACAACTTCAGATCTTAGTTAGCCAAAAGTGTGCTTTCAAGCGCAGAGGGATGCTGGTGGCTGCATGTGTTTGTGTTTGTGTGTGTGCTTGTCTGTGGTGGAGGTGGTGGTGGACGGGGGGGAGGGGGGCATGCATGCACATGAGTGTGTGTGTGCCCGGCAGCTGCACGGGGCCCCAGGGACAGGGCTGTGTAGATTGGGTCTCCTCAACCCACAGCTCATTAGTGGAGAGTGAAAGGAATCCACACAGATGGCTGTCAACGTTCAAAAAAGTCGGCTGCGTGAGACATGTCAATTGAGGTTTAAGTTCCTTCTGCTCGTTTCTGTGACACTGCAGTATTCAAGCGATATTTGTTTATTCTCCCCAAAAAGTACAAAAACACAGAAGCCTGGTGACATCTGAAAATGTGTTTTCTAATGAGCGCTCAGACTACTGAACAGGAGCCTGCACTTGTCATTCATCACCACAAATTACTCGTTCTAACTTGACATGTTTTCGGTGCTACAGATGACGGGCTTGTCTGTTCTGCAAACACCGAGAATGGTCGGCGTTTAAACTGGAAATATGGCATTGAACAGTCCGGCAAGACGCCATGGAAAATCAATTAGATTGTTTACCTGTCAAAGTTGGAATGGAGGCCGCGCCACTAACGGTCGCTCATCATTTTCACTCCAGCACTGTCACCTTCTCTCCTCCTGTTATTCAATTAATGCAATTGAATACACAGTTGTGATATAGCATCTTCTCACAGCAGGGGGGTTTATTTGACCGCGCACACTCTGCCAATATGCTATACTGGACCCGTATGGAAATGGCTTTGAACCTCATGAAAGTACTGTAAAAGGTTTGAACCGGCAAGATAAAAGCACTCAAGATTGTGTGATATTTGCTGCTGTGACCGTGGGTCAGCAGTAAACGGAAAATACAACAGCCTTTAAAAAGAAACCCTGCATACTTGAAAGTGAAATATAGCTTGTAATTCAAATTAACCCTGTTTATGGCTCTGTCTTTGTAACACATCTATTACTGAAAAACAAGGAGGAAAAAAACCCAGAGGTTGAACGAGGATGTTTAGACAGCCAATGTAAAGCTCGCTCTGCCTAAACACGCACACGCAGTAGCTGCAGGAAACTATTACATCGATTGTATGAAATTTATCCTCAGCTGGTGACAAAAGCTGAAGCTACAGAGCAAATTTACAGCAACTGGGGGGTTTTTTTTTGGGTTTGTTTCTTTTTTCTTAATAAACCTCTCACGTCAGGTACGTCAACAAAACTGACTTGTAGAACAAACTGCATGCGGATTAGGAAAGATTCAGGAAGCTGGTCGGGGAGAAAGTTGACTTGCTCATTCACTGTGCAGTGTGGATTAAAAGTTGCTCTTGGACCGGAGATGCTACTTTTCTAGTAAATTGTACATAACAGCAATGTGAACACCACTTGAGCTGACCTACTTATGGGGTTCAGAAACTTTTTATCCTGCAGCCAAGTCTAAAAATAACCCTGTGGCCAGTTTTAGATTCATCTCAATGGTAACCCTGACAGTTTTGCAGAGTGCCAGTGACAGAGTCCTGTTAAGCAGCAGCAGCAGCAGAAGCAGTCGGCAGCAGCTTAAACACTGTTCACCGCATCAGTGGTCTCTCCTCTTAGAAATCTTTTTCCTCTACTTGGAAATTGGAGCACAATTAAAGAGCATAAATTGCACTGAACATGCATTTTCAGCTCTAAATACATACAATGGTGGGTACAATATCACAATTTTATGCATCTGTGAGTTCAATAAACTGTACTCTACCACGATTGTTGCTATGAATGCAAAATCTTTTTTTTCCTCCCCTTTTCATTTTCTTGTTTGCTTATTGAGCTCTGCGCCAGAGATCAATGTGAAGTAGCGCCCTTTTAATCATTTACTGTGAATGGCAGCAAAAAATGATCCTGGGAACAAATTGGTTTCATGTCCAAGCAAAAATCACATGGAGTTTTTGTGTTCTCTTTTCTTTCCCCTCCTTTTCTTTTCTTTTCTCTTTTTCTGCGTCTGTGTGTCATTGTGAAGACATTCTGTCTCTGGCTGTACGCATCGCTCCTTTAAGATGATTTTGGAATTAGAGGCTTTTCATACAGCACATATTATGTAGCTTGGTGGGACTCCATTAGCCTGAATCAAAGAGGACAGCAGCCTGCGTGGAGCTACACAATAATGTGGCAAGCCTGTGTTTCAGCAAATAAATAACAAATCCACTGCTTACAGTAGCAGCCAATGCAAACTAACTAATTAAAAGATGAAAGGGGGACGTCTTCCTTGCAGTTTTGATGATGCCTCTTTTTGCGTCGAATGGTAACACGGGGAGTGCTGAATGCTCGGCCAAAATGAGCTAATAAGGATCTCGAGCAGCTAATGCTTCCGATTTGCAGGGTTCCCAGCAGTAACCTGCTCTAAGTGGAGAGAGTGCAATTAGGACAAAGAAATGCTGTCCCTGAACTGACACTGGCCTGTGGGAAAACTGGCTTCCCCCACTCCCCCCTTTTGAATCTATGGTGCCTTTCCTCCTCTCACCACCTCCTCTCTCCTCCAGTCTTCCTTCTCTCCTCTCAGAGCATCTTGGGAGCATTGAGCTCAGACAGCGGGATTAGTCAGGGATCCATCTTGAGACGCAGATAATGTTTTTTGCACGCAGACTCCCCTGCTCTGCACTGGCTTCTGCTTCACTGATTAGAACTCAAAACTCCAACAGAAATGGCTATTTGTTCTTAAGCTGTTTTGCCCCCCAACCCCCTTCCACACCGCTTCTCTTCTCTTTGTTGAGCTGTTTTTGTCAACCATCCCTCTTAAATTCAGCGCAATAACGAGTCACAAGTAGGTCAGGCTAGCACCGCAACCCAGCAGTGTCTCGGCCTCCAAGTGGACTGACAGCGACATCAAAGAGCCACAGGGCTGTTTAAATACGCCCTCTGGTCTTTCCGTCTCGCGCCCATCCGAATGGCTGAAAGCGGGTGGCGCTGCTGCTACGTTTTCTTCTAAGTTTTCTTCCTTCACAATGTAAACCAATTTCAGGGTTTGTTTGAGTAGCAGAGCCTTTACCTTAACGTGAGCAACTTTTTTTTTCTCCCCCAACACTGCAAGTAGCATAAGTTGAGTCTTTGAGTAACACACACCTTAACAGTTGCGCACCTGTAGTTGATGTGTGTGTGTATGTGTCTGTGTGTGTGTGTGTGTGTGTGTGCGTGTGCGCTCGCAGCCTTACCTGCCTGTCACCATGAGTGACAGGAGAAGTGGGGGGGTGTTCGGGAGCCCAGCAGCTGGCGTCACACCTGCACAGTCGCACACGCACTTCCATTGGGGACCATCGCGTTCCCTCCTTCTTTGTTAGCAAGCAGAGACACTTTACAAATAATTTATTTGTTTCGCGCTTGTTTTTCTTTCGGTTTCCTTCTGGCAATTTGTTGTTGAAATAATTTATATTCAAAACAACAGCGATGGAAATATACAGAAGAAAAACACTGACAAAGTCTCACATGACAGGCAACTTGTCTGTGCACTTCAGTGGGAGCGAAAGTTGAGAAGTAAAGATAAAGCACGCTAACGCAGATTTGAAAAGGCAGGTTTTTGGCCCAAACTGACTCACCAGTTTAGTCTCCACTTTAACTTTTGCAATTATTTAAATCAAGTAAGCTGACATTTGAATATTAATAGACTTCACTTACGCACATGAAACAATTACATGTTTTGTGTGATTGTCAAGAGGGGTGAAAAAGAGCCTCAGTCCCTGCTGTTATACACCCACCCACACACACACACACACACACACACAAATACACAGCACTGAGGCAGGGCCCGAACAAATTTAATTTAGAGACATTCTCTCCTTCCCTCCACATCCTGGGCTTTTAAGACACTGAAGTGACTGTTCTTCGCCCGTGTAAAAGAACCCCATTATCAAAGCATTAAGATATGATTAAACTGACATTTTCTTAAGAAAACGAAAAGAGTTGGGAATAAAGGGAAAGAGAGAACTACATACTCCAGATCTTATCAGTGGGAAGGTGGGAGGAGGGGGTGCGGGTGTACATACTGATCTTTGAAGGAGCTTATTACAGAGCAAGCTAAGAAGACAAGCGCAGTGGTGTACTGATCAGAGGTATGCAAGCCAAATGCACCTGCTAGATTTCGCTATCATCCACAGAGTGTCAGTCAGTGCTGAGGCCCCTGACTGACGCTGGGTGCAACCGGAACGCTTCTCGGGGCACACTGCAAGAAATATCCAGCTTAGTCCAGCACTGGAGGCTTGCAGAAGAGCTGATAACAGTGTCCTTTAAGGGAAAAAGGGGTGAGAAATTAAAGTGGTTTTTACTTGTTCTGAGATTTTTTTTCAAACCATGAAACATATCTGTATGATGTTATCACCCATTGTGAAGTATAAATCTGAGATGCAAATGGTTTTATGCTTCCAGATTTTCACATTATACATTTCAGGCCACAGAAAGTTTTTTTTCTGACTCAAAAACATTTGTTTGAGCATTTTGACAGAAAGCGTCGATAGTCATATGCTTCTCAGCAATAGATGCAAAAGCCTTTGATCATATTATAAGTTCTGCTAAATGTACAGTTCAAGAGAAGAGTGGATTTTGACAGTGTGTTTCTGCCATCCTGTTGTTGTTGGTCTTTCTTGTACTCATCTGCTATATTTTTTCAGCATGTTTGTACTTTGTTGCTTAAACAAATCATCACTGTCAGTGTCCCAATTCTTAATATAGTCACCTTATATATATATATATATATATATATATATATATATATATATATATATATATATTAGGAGTGCAACAATAGTCCTATCGATATTGAACCGTTCGATACAGTGCTTTCGGTTCAGTACGCATATGTATCGAACCATACAAAAAATTTTATTTACTTTATCAACTTTTCTTCTGACGATGCTGTCTGTGTTGAGCGCTCAGTGGATCTGCGTTCGACTACTCCGCCTAGGCTGCACTGTCGAGTGCAGATCCACTGAGCGCAGTGCAAGCTAGCAAGACAGAAGCTAAGCTCGTTGCAACATGGCAACTGCCTGAACGCTACCCGAAATTGAACCTCTCCCACCCTCATTCAGATCTGGAACTATCTTGGTTTTCATGTGAAGCATGACCCTGATGGTAAGCGCGTCATGGACAAAAGTAAAACAGTATGTCGGATGTGCCACGCAATGCTCAATTGGTGGGAACTAGTGCGTTAGCGCAGTTAGCTTGTTAACGCCGTCCAGCCCCACGCACGGTTATGGCGTTAATGTCATTTTAACGAGATTAACGCTGACAGCACTAGTGGGAACACAACGAATATGACTGCACATTTACGCCGACAGCATCCTAGTGCAAGGACAAGTGAAAGCAGACAAAAACAAAAAGCACGCATGCTACAAACTTTACCTGAGTCATTTAGACAGCCGTTAGCACATGATTCTCCTTATGGGGACCTGATATGTTTAATATGCTGCTGAAAATATAGCCCAGAAGAAGAGTAGTATAGCTTTTAATTTGGAAAGACAAATTTCTCTGTAATAAACTCTCTTTTCCAAAGATGAGTGATTTCTCAATCAGATGAATTTTTTTAAATTATTATTATTTTGTTGTTTCAGCAACATTAAATTTAAAAACTGTACTTTCGAGTTAAAATATATATTTATAATTTTAATAAATGACAAATTAAAAAGGCATGAACATTTTTTTGTATTGAAAAAATATCGAACCGTGACACCAAAGTATCCAACTGCACCATGAATTTTGTGTATCGTTGCACCCCTAATATATATATATATATATATATATATCAGCACACAAGTAAGTGAGGCTATTATAGTAGGGCTGGGTATCGTCACTGATTTCTAGAATCGATTCAATTCCGATTCACAAGGTCCCGAATCGATTCGATCCACGATTCGATTTAATTCGATTCGATTTGAATCTGGGAAATTTTGACAGTCAGAAATATTATAATTCAGATCAGTACATTTACATATTTTTGTATCTATTAAAAGGAAGCTGACACATGCGAGACTTTATCAAAGGTGTGAGCATCACAGCAGAGGCCTTTGTGTCAAAGTAGCTGAAGATAAAACACAGAAAAACATGAAGGTGATTTTCCTGGCCTGGATTTTATAAAAATATTCTGCAGTACATCAAAAACGAAAGAAAACCATTAATCAACACATGAACATTACCTCTGAAGTTACAGCGGTTTTATTAGAGACACGGCTAAGCGTTTTGCATTTTGCTTAATTTTAAAAAGTTTAAATTTGTTCAGTATTGAACGGCAGAAATTAGGTTTACTTTTCGGAAGTAAGTAAAAGGGGGAAAAAAAACGTCGGCCGACAACAACGGCTGTAAACAACGGTAGACTTGTGCGTAACAAGCAAGCGAATAATGCAGAAAACAGAGAGAGAGAGAGAGAGAGCTGTGCATGAAGTGTGATTTTTATCCTGAAAAGTCAGCAAAAGTCAGAGGGAATTCATGACGATGTTTATGTGAAGCGTAGTTTGGATCTTCTTTTGCTGCTGGTTCGGTCAATATTATTTGGAGAGAGATAAAACTAACAGCCATATGATCAGCGCAAAAAGGGCGTAAACACACAGCGCGGACCCACGGATCAGAATCAGCGAGCTGTCGGCTTTCAGCCCCGACCGTCAGCTGAGAAAGGCGACATCTCACTGATTCTGATCCGCGGGTTGCGCTGTGTGTTTACGTCTTTGTGCAGAAGCCGTGTTCCTGCTCTCATTTACTGTCTTAGCTGTTTGGTGGTTGTTGAAATTTTGTGATCTTTCACCTGAGATTCTGGCATTTCGGGCAAAATAAATTAATATTAAAAAATCGATTCAGGATTTTAATGAATCGATTTTACGTTATCCAAGCCAGAATCGATTTTAATCGATAAATCGATTATAAAAACCCACCCCTATATTATAGTGATAAAGTAAAATGTGGGTAAACTCAGATTAGGTCTGTATGATCTTTACTACACGTCAGCATTTGGAATATGTGGCAATCAGGGGTTTCTGCAACCCTTACTGACATTTATTAGAAAGCTATGAAAGTAATAATAATAGTAATTCTCTCTTTACTAAATGATGTGCGAGGTATTTTAGCAGGTTCCAGTCTTGTGTTTTAAATGAGTCTTAACATAAAAATTTATTATATTATTTTATAGTTCACTACATGTGTCTCGATCAGCTGACATCACATTTTAGTGCATCCACAAGCCTACTTTATGTAAGTTTAAGATTAACAGCTCAGTATGGAGGGAATACAGGTTAAGGAGCTAATGGCTAAACCTAATGCCTTCTTAGAGGCTCATTCTACTTAGTCTGTGGACTTTAACTTGACTGGTCACTATTTTTAATAGTTTGTCTTTACACTGAATTCTGAATCAGTTTTAGCCCTTTTAAAATCGTCCCTGCTAGCTTTAGCGCAAACAGAATATTTCTTTAAAGCCCTCATAAGAAGTGTTACACCTTGAAAGAATGTCCTGCAACAACCAAGAGGAAGCCTTATTTTAGCTCATTAACACGTGTCAAATTTAAATGCTATACAGAGAATTATCTCTTATCTGAGAAGTTGTTTAGCCTTGTCTATTGCCAAGCTAAACAAATACCTGAATCAAGAGGCAACTGCAGGATTAAAAAATAATATATTAGTTTAAAAGGCTGTACTTACCTCCACCTGAAACACCTCTACCTGGGGTAAATAGCCATGTTATGTGTGTGCTTTTTTTTTTTTTTTTAGGTTAAATATACCTTACATTGTGCTGCAAATTATGGTTCCACGTCACCTAGCTAGCCAGCCAGTGCTACATTAGCTGGTTATGACCAGGATGCCAAGGTCCCCAAACCATGCAGTATATTATTTAAAAGGGTTGTATGCAAACCAGCGCTTGATATTTTTAGTGCAGTAGATTAGTTGTTATTTCAACCATAATTAGTTAGTTAGTTTGCATTTGCTTTATGTATTTTATGTAAGTTCTCTGTGTAATGTGAGCGAGTTATTGGATTGTGTATACAGATTAGCTTGGCTAGTTGGGCCAGATAACTGATATCAATTGTGAAAAAAAAAAAAAAAAAAGAAGCTAGATAAACTTAACCCTCTCCTTAAATTGACTGTCAAGGACCTCATGGGTATTAGCTTTCTTTTTTTTTTTCATTAAAAAAATTGTATTGTGAATTGTGTCTATGAATAAAAATCCCCTTATTAGCTGAAAAAAGGCAGCCATTTTTATGAAATTTACCAGTATGTAAATGTTCTTTTTCTCATTTTTTCAAAAATATTTTGAACAAATTTTATACATCAAATCACTCAACTGGTTAACAGGTGACATAGTACCATTTTTCTGTTCTATCCCTTTGAGGTTATCATAACTTACTTTGTTCATAAATACAAACAACTTACTAGATCGCTGTCTAAACCAGAGGTAAGTTATTAAAATGAATTATTTAATTTGGCGTTTGTAGCAATGTCTTTCATGAAGTTTATTCATGAAAGACATTTCAGCTCAGATACAAGGCTACAGATCAGACTTGCTACAATTTTGTCCTAAGTCATTCACAATATTGATATAAAAAACAAAACAATTAAAAAATAATATTTACGTACATAAACCACCATTTTAAAAAATTGACAAAACTTTTGACAGGACTACGCCAGCTGCAAATAAAATTATTTTTCTTTTTTAAATTAAAGTGAATGAGTAAGACCTATTAAACACTCAAGTGCTGTCTCTCAATCATATTCACGACATAATTTCTTTAAAAAAAATCCACAGCTGAAATAAACAGTAGTGTTTGTAGCATGTAGACTAACAAAGACACCATATTTCTTTAGCCACTCTGTGAACAAGTGACCAACAATAGACTACTTTTTCATTCTCTAATCTAGTTATTTTTTTCAGGAAACTTTAATTGTGGTATTTTTGCCAGGAGTGATTATTTTAGCCCCTTAGTGCATAAAAATGAACGAATGTACACAAACTGTAAATAAGCTGTGGAATAATTTACCATGTAAGCAACATATGGAATTTTCTGTTTAAAATGTACATTGAAATCATAACTACACTAAATGGCATGTTGAGTAGGACATTTTTTGCAGTGCTGACCAGGGAGTGGAAGTAGCACCCCCTTCGATTTTTCTTTCATCACCCCCACAGACAATATAAAGCCTGCATTAGATACAGGGGGCTCGGGGGTAGCGCGCATGAATGTCAGGATTTTCTTCTGAGGCTCCCAACTACAGCCGAGGTATGCTCAGCATGTGATTTGAAATCTGTGTAATTTTTTGAAAGGCATCACATAATCAAGAGGAGTCAAAAGCTTTCTGGCAGTAATTGCCTTGTGGCCACAGACAGAATGTACAACACTTTGCAATCTTTCCCTGCAGAGATTTCTAACAAATAAAACCCAAGATTGAACCCTGTTCTGTGCTCTTGAAATTTGCATTCAGCTCTCTGTATTTACATATTAACTGAGTCACTGTTAAAAAAGTCAAATAAAAATCAAGCCACTCTTTTCCTTATACTCCCATGCATCGTATTTTTAAATCTGAGTTTGCCCAGAATGAAGCCATCTGCAAGAACAAAGCCCTCCTTTTGGTGAAAGTTTTTGCGGGCAAAGCACTGAATGAAATCGACTGGCTCTGCAACATTTCTTTTTTAGATTTCACCATAAGAGAAGATTGAAAATCTTTATTTACTGTACATCTATCCGCTTGATGTGACGCCAGCTGCCAAGATGCACGAGGAAAACAAGTAATATACTGTCAAAAGATCTGAACGGAGATATAACAGAGACATTTTGATTTATAGTCTGATCAGCTCTTTTTCTGCGTGAGCTGCATGAAACTTCCTCTCTCGCTCTTCTTTAATTATCCTATCTTTTTTCCCTTCTCTTTCAGAGCCCACTTCTATTTTTTCCCCCCATTTCTTTCACACAATTTTATCTCTTTCCTTCTCATCGTTTTCAACTTTCCTTCCTGTACCACACCCAACCTCTAAGCCCAGTGGATGCTCCCACCGAGGGGTCTGGTTTGAGCTGTATCATCATCTAACCACTGGGAAGAACAGACGGAGGTGGAGGGGGGGGGGGCAGCATCAAAAAAAGGTAATCAAAAGGAATCAGTGAGCAACATAAGATAAAACAAAAACTCCCCTTTCTCCTCTTCCTGCCTTGTTTCGCAGTTTGGAGAAAAGGGAAGGAGACATGAAATGAGCATCGGTGTGTGGAGAAAAAGATTGTTGCTGATTTCCACAGTTTCACTCAACACACTCCTGCTGAGTTAATAAATCTGACCTCTGCTTAATTAAAATAACAAACCATCCTCCACTGAGGGGGGATGGAAAAAAAAGGAGAAGCAGTTTGAGAATTATTCTAACTAATCGCTAATTAAGATTTTGCAAAAACAACAAGAAACCTGTCAAGGAGGATGTCTCTATTTTTAGAGTATATAATATATGAAGAAAGAGCAGCTGTGTGTAGGCACCTCCCTCCAAAGTTACAGCTCCTGTGGAGGGAGCGGTGTTACTGTTGCTTCAGTAAGCTAGAAGAAATCTAATTGAGCAGTGCATTTAATACTTTAGTTAAAACTACTGAAGAGCAAAAGAAAAAAAAAATCTAGAACAAGCAACCCAGCAGGAAAACCATCACATTTACAAGTGGTTATTTAGGATGTTAGGCTACTGCGCCCTTTTCTGAGGAAAGAATCAGTTGCTTCGTTAATTGCTAATTTTGTAGTGTTGATCTTTTGACCAAGCAAGGTGAACGAGGCCAGGAACACAGTCACAACATAATGATTGCGCTGTAATAACTGCGTCTTCTCTCTAGTCTTGAATCTTGGCCCCTGCTACCGTGAGGGCTGTAATTCTGCAGCAAGGAGTGTTAAGAGGATATCATTATCCTGTGTTTTCCGACTAAGCTGCAGATTTGGTTAAATATAGTAGCCTTTTTTTCTCCCTCTCTCTCTCTCTCTGGTTGTTGTTTCCTCTCTCCTTTTCAGTTTTGCATTAAAGCTGGGTCAAGTCGACCCCTCCCATGGCAATTCTTTTTCAAACAGAGCTGCCAAAGCGCCTCCTCCTCCTCCTCTGCCACAAATGTAGCCAATATCGATGCCATGCTCAAAAAACTGATTGAAAGGAGACTTACATGTTTCAAAGCATGCTGGGAGCTGGGGGCCAGGCGAAAGCCCAAAGAATTAGGGCTGAGACAGTCACCAGTATGCTATAAAAAGGCAACATATGCCCCACAAGTCCAGCAGTGCACCACTGATGCAGGCTGTGTTTCTGAAGGGAGTTTTGAATGAAAATGTACATATATTTTTACATTTTTATGTTATGATTGAAAAAAAAATCCCTCTTTTTCTTTGGATTAAATTGAAAAATATTAAAAAATACACGTAAGCGAGGGAATAAAACCTGTGGTCAGTTGCAATAAAATTTCAAAAGAAATGCTGTTTCTTATTTTTGAATGAGAGCGTCACGTTTTACTAATGATCTTATTTGACAGTGGGCACTAATCCATTCAGTTCCTCCAGAACCTCCCTTGGAATTAGGTCAGGGCAATGAAAACATGAGTGACGCGTTCACTTGGTCTTTATTTTGGAGCTGATTCTTTTTTCTTTTCTTTTTTTTTGAAGGACACAGCAGAGAGAAATGACACCACTGACTGAAAGTTAATTAATGAAAGTGTGATTTTATGAATCCTGTTTTATTCTCTGACATTCAAAGATCTCTTCAGAAATTATCAACAGCAGATTTGTGAAAAGAGATTTTTAATTAGTCCAAAGCCCAATGAGTGAGGAGTGTCTCGATTTTTTCCGCTGATAGCCGCAGTTTATCAGAAGATGATAAAGGAGGAAAAAAAAATATAACCCATTCATCCAAATCCCCCAAAGAGTCCCATTGTTATATAGTGTTCGTCTCTAAAATCTGAGAACATAATAGAAATTCTGTGGCGAAGTGTGGAGCTGCACACTAACGTTTGCATATTTATTCAGCTGTCATATCTATCTGAGCAGATCATCAGAGGAGATAAACTAAAGAGATGAGGGAATAATGGCTCTCGCTGAGAGGCTGCCGAATGATACAAGCATATTCCTGAAAAACACCAGGAACTGGGTAAACAAGAATGTACTCTACAAAGCCCATGCAATGCAGAAATGAGCTGCGGTTAATGATGGTGATGATGGCGACGATAATGATGATGAAGATGCGGTGAATAAAATTTGAATGATGGAAAAGTTCTGAGGGGTAACAATGCAAACGAAAAGCGAAACTTCTCCTCCGTCGCTTGAAACTGGCTACTTCAACGAGGCAAACCAGACACTGACAGCATGCATTATTCACTCCGTTATTTTTACCCTCCTGTGTCCAGCAGTGATACAAACCTGCTTGCACGAAGCAGCTAATGTCTTCATTCCCATATAGATGCAGTGGAATGGGTGCTCGCAGCACACTGAGTAACCTTTGTGGAAAATGTTCCTGAAAAGAACACAGCCTCTGACATTTAGTGAAAGAAGCCTCTAAGGTCATGCTGTTGATACCTCTTGTGAAAACTCAAATGAAACATTATCAGGGGGCAGGAAGACATGCACAAAATGTTCCCTGTGATTTGCACTAGATACATGCAGAATGCCACTTTTTTTCTCCTCTCTCTTTTTTTAAACAGCACGCGTTTGCACGAGTTGGAGAGGTTGACCTCTCGTTTCGCTGCTGCGGCACTTTGATAGGCATTCATCTGTGAGCGAGGCTATCACGGGTAGCCTCGTGTCATCTATCCCTCAATGCATATGTGCACCCACTCAGTGAGGACAGTATAGGACAGCTAATTGAACAATATCAAGGATGTGACAAGAGGACCAGAGGAGAAACTCTGCTCAATGGTGCCATCTAGTGCTTTAACAGAATGAGCTCTACAGTACAGTAAGAGCTCTCACCCCCTGCTACTGCTGCTGCTACTGCTGCTGCTGCTGCCGAGGAAGTTTGGATAACAATTATCTGTTGTATTTGCATTAATGTGATTGCTTTGTCTGCAGACTCATCTGACTGCAATTATAAAGAGTAGCATTAAAACACTAATTAATTAACTCAATTGTGGGTAGATTGATTAATTCTAAACAAACATGAGATCGCAGCAAGCAAATGAGCTCTGGAGTGCCGATGCATCTGGGAGTGCTGCTGCAGAAGACATTTTGATTATCTGCAGACACATGTAGTTGCAAATCTTTTAATTAACATAAATAGATAGTGGGAGTGAGTCGGTTGTACAACTCTCCTACTTGTTACTTGTAATCATAATTTGGTCAGTTTTTTTTTTTTTTTTTTTAAAGGATGAGGGTGTAAATGTGCTGCTGTTGCTTTGAGGGGTGGCTCAATTATTCCGAAGTTTGCTGCGCATGTGCGCGGGCGTGCACATGCGCAGCCCGTAACGTACGTGTGAGTTTTGAGAGCAAAACTCACAGAGAACAAAATGGGTCTTGACATGGAAAGTCATCCCCACAAAAAGAGATGATCAAATTATGATCGAAACAAAACAGATGGCCACATAAATCACCCATTCACGTGTTGGACTGGTGCCTCCGTTGCAAAACTATGAATCACTGCCTATCGATGGGAGGATCAAAACAGAAGGGCTGCGATGAATGCAAACAAATCCAAAAGATATTACTGAGATGAGGAGCATTCATCCTCATCCTCATTCATGGAGGTTTTTGTTCAGATATCATATTGTTTTTGGTAAAATGCCCACAAAAACCCAAAACTGAATAATTTGACAGCGCAGTTTAAATAGAGAAAGATGAAATGTTGACAGTGAGATTGAATGAAACTGGGTTTTCATTTTCTGTTAATGTGATTTTTCTGTGTGTGTACACGTGTTTTATGTTTAAAATGATGAGCCTTCAGAGAGAATTTCTTACAGATTGGTGATTTTGATGCAAAAATATCTCTTTTTTTTTTCATTGCGCATTTTTCATGCATGCACACACCTTCATTATCCAGAAAAAATCCTGGGCTCCTGAACTAGATTTAAAAGGGAGCAGTCAGTCAGAGCTTCCTTTCTCAGTGTGCTGTCAGCATCTGCACATGCAGAAAAGCCTAATCAGAGAGATACCAGTAAAGTGCATGTAATACTTTAGAGATTTAATGCAGTTTTTAATTGGATAGAGGCCCATTATTTTTCAATACAGAAGGGGCACTGAGGCACATAAAGCTCTTGAATATTTTTGCAAATCGTGTTCAACAGCATAGTGATTAACCATGGCACTAAATTTGCCTCACAAAATGAAAAGCAAACTTCATGCAAGGCGTAATTTAATTGTTTCCCTTCACATTTTCTGCCTCCCATTGTTGGAAGCTTAACATTTTTAGAGTCTGCTTAACAGCTGCCTTGTGATGCTTGAGCTCCAACAATGTGACTGACAAATGTTTTGAAGTAGCTGCAGACTTCCTAGTGTCTTTGCAGGCAACGTGTCAGGGAATCTGACTTCACTTAATGTCACATTTGAAGCCTTCTTACATGGATTTAAAAAAATAATAATAATTTAAGGCTCCAAATTACCACTAAATGTATAATTCAATATTTGTAATGCATCTGCTATTTTTTTTTAATTGGTTTCTTTTTAAAAAAAAATTTGTCAGCACAACTCAGCTGCACATTCGTGATCCACATTTTTACACAGAGGCAGCAAATAAAAAAGGACAGATATTTCCAAAATGTCCCTGCACCTGGAATTGCATAAATGTTTTTCTTTAAAACACTGCCTACTGTCAGATAATATAAATATCTGCTTTGCGTACATATGTATATTATTTTTGTTCCAACATATCACATAATTGTGTTGAGCGTTTTTTTTAATTGTACTATAAAACATTTGAGCAGTCAGAACATCAGGTCACGTTTTCATTCCAACCTGAGGAGAACACTGCCATCTGGGCTGCAATTAGTGGAAATGCAATTCTGGGCCATTTGCTTGTTTGCATGTATATCCAGAGTGAGAAGCAGAATCGTGTTAATTACTGGTTATGAATTTTCAAATATAATACATTATTTAATTTAAAAATAAGAGCAGGATTATTGAAATGTGTATTCAAATGAAACTGTTACAAATACAGTGTATCGGCTATAGAGAAAAACACTTGAAACAGTAATGCTGTGGCTATAAATTGATTACAAGCAGCACGCGAGTGTTGTTGGTTACTGTGTGCAAGGCGTGAAAGGACTCGCAGAGGGTGAAACTTATGCACAGCCTGTGTTGTGAATGAAAGTGTGCAGATGGTTACATTTCTGTTGAATCAAAAATGCCAAGTAGTGGTTACGTTTAAAAACTGTAGTAGCACGCTGATGGATGAGTGGGTTAGTCATCAGTGGGATGCACCCTGTGGAATCTTCCTCTTCTTTAGCATGATCCATTTCAGCGTATCCCATATAAGAGAGGAGGTGATATAAATTACAGGACATGGGTGGGGATGCTGCGCACTGATTATCTGTGTTTTCTTTATTTACTTTGCAGGTGTGTTACAGTACTGGAGCATGGACATGGTGGCAGTAACAAGAGACAGTGTGCTGTTTCTTCTGCTGGGATTGTTAATGATCATCTTCCTGAAGATGGAAGCTCTAAAAACATGGAAGACCGCATGAACCTGAAAGCTTCCACTTTGGGAGGGTTGTTTCTACCGGGTAAAGCCCAATAAAAACTGAAGCACAGTAAAGCAGGTTTTTCACGTAGCTCCACTTAGCCACTCTGATTTTGTTTGACAGACTACCTCTTAAAAATGCATTTAAGTTAACAGCAAAACTACAAATAAAAGTCTGGCAGATTTAAATAAAATGATTTTAGATAAGCAAGGAGACGATTTTCATTTCCTTTGCATTAAAATCTACTGTGATTATCCAGCAGAAATTCAATAAATCATTTACAGAAATTCCAGTCTAACCGCTGCGTGATCTTCTTTTCTTCTTCCTCACATCTGTAGTATCTTTAACGCACATTTGCTGTAGCTGCAATGTGATATGTGGATTTGTGCTACAAACGCAGTAAACAAGCCTCTCGCTGCCTGAGCGGAGAGCACTGATAATCTGCCTGAGCATTATCTTATGTCACTTTTTTGTGCATGCTATGCCCTTCTAATGCCAGAGTTTTTACCATGTCAACACTCAAAGCCGCGCTCGCTGAATTTCAATTCAGTCATAAAAGAAAGTGACATCTGTGTTGGTTTGTAGTGCCGGTGGAGGAAATAAAATGATAACAACAGCCTTGCTCTAAATCCAGCAGAATGGCAACTTCCCTCATTCAGCAACACAGAGACTTTTGAGGAGATGCCATTGCTGCCTCATTGCTTTTTCACTCCCTCTGATTACTCCTCTCATCTTATGTAAATCCTCTTAAGTCACATGTTATTGTTTATTGCAACTGTGAAGGTTAGGTGTTCCTAAGCCTTGTGCGTGCTCTTATCTCGCCAGTGCATGCATCTTTGTCTCTCCGATGTGTCTTGTTTTCGTAATACACTAATGGATGGGAAAAAGTTGTCTGGACTGATGCGGCGAAGACAACCAATCCACTGCAGTAAAATATTAATCTCTCCCGGTGGCTAACAACTCTTCATGAAAGAGAGGCAGTTGCATGCTCTAGGGATATCACGGCATTATCAGCAGCCTGCTGTGTTTGGTGTTTTTTTCCTTTATATTAAATATAAACAGTTCCAACAGATGTGTTTATTTATTGGTGGTGGAAGTCAAAGGCTTTCTTAGCAAATGACCACACTCTTCCAAAGGATATGCTCTTCAGGTGTTCCACTGTTACTGATTTAATATATGTGTTGTTGCCACTGTTTCCACAAGTCAAAATGTGTGCCTTCAAACAGTTATCTAGAAACAGAGGTGACATACTTGCTTTTAATACTGAAGCTGAAGTCTCTTTTTCTGGTAGCAGGAAGTGAAAAATTGGATTGAACTGGATTGTTCAACATTTCTTGATATATGATCTTTTGTAATGCGGTGTTATTTATAAAAAAAAAAGTATTCATATTTACAAACTGTGGTATTATAATACATGATAATATTTATACATTTTTATTGTATATTTGTTTTGAATTCTCTGTATGTTTCTCAGATCCTTAAACTCCATGTTTGTAGTCCACAACTGCTTTAAAACTACATTTCCCTTGAATATTGTGTCAGGGAAACAAACATCCTTAATTAGGTTTTCATGGGTTTGCTTTTTGTTTGCTTAAAGGAAGCTTGTACAGTATAACACAAAACTACAAACACTAAACACTAAAAGAATATTTTCATGTTCAGAAATGTTTTGTAAAAAAAAAAAAAAGTCCCGTGCAAAGACTTGAGATTGTACATCTACTACGTCTAAGTAAACAGTGCCGTTGCTTTACACGGGATCTTTCTAGAAAAAGACACCACTCATACACATCTCACAGTTTTTACAATACGAGGTAACTAATATTTCTATTCAGCTGCTTGAGTATCTTGGAAAATTTTGACAATAGTAATGTGTGGGATGTAAAGGTTCGGGGCATTGATCTCTGAGATAATGGAACCACAAAAAGTACACTTTTCCCAGTGATACCTTGAAACATATATTTTTTTAAAGCACTATAATGTCAGTGACCACAGTGTGTTTGGTGATTTGATGAAACGTTACTCTAGAATTTCTTCCTTCTACAGGAATCCTTTTTCTGTTTCTGAATCAAGTGTAGTTATAAATTAGTGAGGAGATGGAAATAAAGCAGATTTTTGGTTTTTGAAATCAAACTTTAGGTTTGATATCTGAAAAGGTTTCATAGATACATAGAATCCTATTATAAAAGGACTATCATAGTGACGGATTCCAAATTTCTGCCCAAATACTCAGTAAATTTTGACTGTGAAAGTTAAAATACAATGGTCTAAATTATCTCATATGTTTCTATACAGGGCTTTTTCTGCAAATATAGAGTTTAGATAAGTATTATACCAATTTATGACGTCTTCATGAGTGCAAGGCAACAACAGTATTCCGTTACTGGAAATAACTGATATACAATATCATATTCAGAGTGCAGCTAGATTTCCTTCCTGAGGGCCCCTGAGACTGTGCCTTACAGTTTCATTATTTCTGCAAGCAAAAGGAAATTAATCTGTGAACTGAACGTATGATTTAATTACGTTTACTGACACAAAATTGATTAAACTGAACTGATTAATAACAATTCAGAAAAAATAACCGTTTTAGTGATTTTCTCAGCTTTTCACTATGAGAAAACTTATGCTACACATTTCAATATTTTACATATGGAACAGTTACTTATTTATTAGTTATTAAAGACATCGGTTCAGTTTTGGCTCACAGTGAGTCAGTCCATCCAAGACTTCTATGATATTCTCCACATATTCTTATGCATACCGAGTTAGTGTAAATCATTATTAGGAAGGCCAAATCTTTTTGGGTTACTGACCTGGGGCGTTTCTGTCCTTTGATATCTCACATGAACTTTGGAGTTGACCTGCGTAGCTTCTTTGGCACAGCTTCTGGGTTCCACTCCACACAGACGGATCAGCGTCAGAGCGCAGAGATCGGTTCAGTATGCGCAAATTGTGTCCTTACGCAGTCCTAACACTCTGAGTTGCGCGGAGCAGGAATGGAAGAGCCCAGCGGCATCCTGATTAAAGGAGGCAAAGTTGTGAACGAGGACTGCTCCGTGATCGGCGACGTTTACATCGAAAATGGGAAAATAGTTGAGGTTGGACTGAATCTTCAGATTCCAAAAAGAGTGCGAGTCATTGATGCCACCGATAAACTGGTGATCCCCGGTGGCATCGACACGCACACGCACATGGAACTGGCGTTCATGGGAACCAGAGCTGTGGACGACTTCCATATTGGAACCAAAGTAGAGTTTCATTTAAAATGAATCTGTCATATTAATTTCATGTTGCTTGGCAAGATATGTTTGGCTATGTTTAGCAAATCAAAAAAGCTGGTAGTAAGAGTAATCACCTTCACCTATTATGAGTGGAAGTGGAAGTGCATGCGATGGATGCAAGTCCTATTTTTTTTTTTTTAATCAAAAGCTGAATTTGGAATTTGAGAGTAGAATCAAATGAATATTGGATAAAATATGAATGAAACACTACAGCGACTTGAGAATCACCTCTGTCTTAAAATAGCATCAGCATGCAGTTTTGCTTCATAAGTATTTGACAACAGCTTTAATTCAGGGAATTTAAGCAAAATATTGCATAATTTTTTGGGAAGGAAAATACATAGACAGACACTTTTAGAAGCTCAAAAATAATTGGACAAACAAAAAAATAATTTCATATATTAAGTTGTTTTGAATACTTGGATGAAAATCCTTAAGTCAGTGACTGCCTGTAGTCTAGAAGCTGTGGAAATCACTGAATGCTGTGTTTCCTCTCTTGAGATGCTCTGCCAGGCCTTTACTGCAGTCAAGTTCGGTTGTTTGTGTGTGTCTCTCTACTTTCAGTTTTGTGTTTAATAACTGAAAAGTATGCTCTGTTGGGTTGATATCAGGTGACTGATTTAGCCACTGAAGAACATCCCCTTCCTTTACCTCGAGCAGTGGGAAGTGCAAATCCATTTTGCAACATTTGGTTGAATCTGATCAGAGATTATAGCCCTGAACGCTTCAGAATTCATCCTGCTGCTTCTATCAGCAGTCACAAAAACACAAATCAATAAACACTTTGACTAGTTCCACTGGCAGCCGTACATGCCTATGCAATAATATTGCCTCCACCATGTTTGGCAGATGGTGAGGTGTGCTTTGGATCATGAGCTGTTTCTCTCCTTCTCCACAGTTTTCTCTTCCCATCATGTCTCCATTCCTCTCTTGATTGTATTCTTTGACACTGATATATCTACCTCCTCGAGACGTTGGTTAGATGTTGGGAAGTTGTTTTTCTTAACTGTGGGGGTAACTCTGTTGTCAGAGTTAGCCTTCTTCTCAATGCAGCTTGATTCAGTTTCATTTATGTGGCTCCAAATCTTCTTGATCCCACAAAGAATTAATCTGCAGGACAAAATCAGACCAGAGGTCATTGTAAAGCTGATGCCCACGACTTCTCAACATTTGTATCAGGTGTTATTTCAATGGGAGTGATAATAAGAAATCTGTCAATCATTGTTTGTTAAGGCACCATTCACAAAGATGATTGTTTTTAACATCTGGACTAGTAGCCACACTCAAATCACTTTTTTCCCAGCATTTTCTACTTCACAGGTTAATCATTTACTTACTTCTCTGTGGTAATGTGTTCATTTCACCAGGCTGCTCTGGCAGGAGGGACCACAATGATCCTGGACTTTGTCATCCCCCAGAAGGGCAAGTCTCTTCTGGAGGCTCATGACCGATGGCGTGAGACGGCTGATCCCAAAGTTTGCTGCGACTACTCGTTGCACGTTGCGGTCACATGGTGGAGTGACAAGGTGAATGAGAGTGAATCCTTTTGTTTTAGTAGACTACTAGTATTTACTGTCTAGACACTAAAACTAATGACACTAGGTCAAGTAGGTTTGCCCAGTCCAAATATTGCTGCCCCCTTTTCCCCAGAGCTCCATACATGTCTCCCTTATTACAATCATTTTTCTTTTTTAGGTCAAGAAAGAGATGGAGACTCTGGCCAGAGAGAAAGGAGTAAATTCCTTCAAGATGTTTATGGCCTATAAAGATGTGTTTATGCTGCAGGATTCTGAGCTATATGCTGCTTTTGCTCAGTGTAAAGAGGTCGGAGCCATAGCTCAGGTTCATGCTGAGAATGGAGATTTGATTGCAGAGGTTGGTGTGAACCACACGAAACAAATGAAAACAGATTTTGAAAAAGAAGTTGCTTGTATTAATGAGCTACAATTTTTGTTTTTTTCTTACAGCTACTTATTGCCTATACTGTACAGGGGGGGAAAGTTGCTAATAGTAAAGTAGATCTGATATTTGACATTCCAAACTTAAGCAATATGGTTATTTTTTGTAAAATATCAAGAGTTTAACTTGAGAAATGAAACAACCTAAGCGTGGTGAGATACTAAAGCTGAACAAACCCCTGTGTCATAACAACACAAGCCTATATGCTGTTTTTGATTTTCTGTCAGTGAAGGTTTTGTAAGTGCAGCTCAGGTGATCAGTGTCAGAGTATAAACACACCAGAGCCCAGAAGGAATGCTAAGTTAATGTTTCACCCTGATGGCAGCTAAGCTTCACTTTGTGTCCAAAGAATAACAAACACTGTGGCTGTGAGGAACAGAGAGGAACTGTGGTGCTGAATGAGGAAGACAGGAGCGGCAGAGAAGCATGTGAGAGTTGTGCAGGACATGTATGAGGACAGGGAATAGTGGTGAGAAGTGCAGTGACAGAAGGGTTCAAGGTGGCAGTGGGATTACGTCAGGGATGGGCTCTGAGCCCCTTCTTGTTTGCAGTGGTGATGGATAGACTGACAGATGAGGTCAGCCAGGAGTCTATGTCTAGACTATGATGTTTGCACACAACATTGTGATCTATAGTGAGCATGCAGTAGGTATGTTCTGGAAAAGTATTAAAAGTTAGTAGAAGCAACACACATTACATTTGTGTGAATGAGAGGGAGACAGGTGGAAAGGTGAACATCCAAGGAGTAGTGGTAGTGAAGACAAGATGAGTCTATGGATGGTCAGCGATTCAAAGCAATGGCACGAGAAGTAAGGAAGAGAGTCGAGGCTGGATTAAGACTAATGTCAGTGATAATTTATGACAGAAGGACAGAAGCATGAGTGAAAGGGAAGGTTTACAAGATGGTAGTGAGACCTGCTATGATGTATGGTTTGAAGAAGGTAAAGCTAACAAAAAGACACGAGGTTGAGCCGGAGGTGTGCAGGGCTGAAGATTTTCATTGGCAGTGACCCGAAAGGACAAGATTAGAAACGAGTACATCAGAGCGACAGCTCAGGTTGAGCAGTTTGGAGACAAAGATAGAGAGACAGGTCTGAGATGGTTTGGACACGCGCTGAGGAGGGATAGTGGATATACTGGAACTTTGTGGAGCTACCAGGCAGGAGGGAAAGAGGAAGACCTCAGAGGAGGTTTATGGGTGTAATAAAGGAAGCATTCAGAGGACTGATTTGACAGAAGAGGATAGGGATATGTTGGGATGGAGGCAGATGGTCCACTGTTACCCCTGAAAGAAGAAGATGAAGAAGGTTGGTTGAAAGCCCCGTGACACGCGATGTTGGAGCAATGCCAAGGAAAAAAGATGAAATCTGTCATTATCTGTCACCAGAAACCTTCCCCACAGATATTTTGACAAGTTATGTCAGGATAAGCATAGGTATAATTAATAGCATATATCCAGTTAAGGTGTTCAAGTTTCAGAGGGATAGGAATAGTCATGGTGGCTCACTGAATTGACATGAATTGGAAATTAACGATGTCATTTCTATTAATATTAGACAGAACTGCAGCTACATTCAGACAGTCAAAATCCCCACTATGAGAAAGATCTGTTATTTCTTATGTGCATTTTCCAGCATTTTTTTCCAAGTGTCATGGCATAAAACTACCACCAGGGGGTAGCAAATACTCAACAACAACTCATGTGGATCTGTTGTTGCTCAGAGCAACATGAATACTGTATTATTGCTGCTTGGAAGTGTGTTAAATGTCTTGCCAGCACTACAGTAAGGCACTCACATGTTGTTATTCATAGTAGCAAATTTTAATTCAATCGAATCAATATAGATTCATCAAGTATAAATCTGACTGTCTGGTCAGTCCGTCTCTGCCTTGAAGTGCCACCGTGCCGTGTTAACCTTCCATCTCCTTTAACCTTTAATCCTGACTTGTTGTCCCTGCTGTGAACTGACAGGGGGCTAAGAAGATGCTGTCCATGGGCATCACAGGACCAGAGGGCCATGAACTGTGTCGGCCAGAAGAGGTGGAGGCCGAAGCCACCCAGCGAGCTATCACCATCGCCCATGCTGTCAACTGCCCGCTCTATGTGGTTCATGTCATGAGTAAATCTGCCGCCAAGGTTGTGTCTAACGCACGCAGAGATGGTGAGTGTGGACTCCTCCCACCTGCTGTTTAAAGAGGGTGAGGCTGAGAGCTGATGAGCTTCAAAACTGGTTTCAGTTTTCTTTGTTTTATGTTTTAGTCAAATATTGAGATATACAGTGTTTGCACATTTTGTTTTTTGTTGCCATGGCAAAAAATAAAGCCACTGAGAATTTTATCTCAGCATGAGGTTTCTGATTGCTCTCGAGCAGATAAAGTATACTCGGTTTTAGTAAACATCCGACACAGGTTTATTCTTTCTTTCTTTCTGAACAGGGCGTGTAGTGTTTGGGGAGCCAATTGCAGCTGGTTTGGGCACTGATGGTACCCACTGTTGGCACAAAGACTGGGCCCATGCTGCTGGTTTTGTCATGGGTCCTCCGCTTAGACCTGACCCCAGCACACCTGGGTACCTTATGGACCTACTAGCTAAGTAGGTAGAACTGAAAGTCCAGCAATATTGCTTGCTGGTGGTTTTTATTCAGTGCAGTGTTTGTTTTTTCCTGTCTCTCTCCCCGCACCCCCAACCAGTCGTGACAGATGGCTGCCCCTCCCTGGGCCTGGTTTTGCTGGAGGTTTATTCCTGTTAAAAGGGAGTTTTTACTTCCCACCTTCACCAAGTGGTTTTTCATAGGGTACAGTCTGATGGTTGGAATTCTTTTTCTATTGTTGTAGGGTCTTTACTTATATAAAGTGCCTTGAAGCAACTGTTGTTGGGATTTGGTGCTATATAAATGAAATTGAGTTGAATTGAAATTCAGTTCAGTTTGTATTTTGGCTACAGCTACAGATTTTTTAGGCTATGGGAGTTTAGAAGTTCAGAATCCCATGTGATCCCACGCAGAATCAGCTAATACAGATTTATCCAAATCAGACAAAATGTATCTGGATCAATTGTACTATGTTTTTGCTGTTTTTTTGCTGCTACAGTTTTTGTTTGTGCTGCTATCATTTTGAAAATATTAATAAAAGAACATTTCTGAAGAAATTTAAAAGCATGCCACTTGGTGCGTATTAGTTGGACCTGAATCAGAGGTTTTGTTGACGAGTTAGGTCCAGCAGGCCTCAGGTTGGAGCATCAAACCCTAAACAACTTAAAAAATACATAGTTTGTATCTGTCATTGTTCCATGTGATAAAAATAGCCCAAACATTGTTTGGTCAAATTGTTCATCCAAGGTCAACCACATTGACCTTTGAAAAACTTTTATTAATATCTTTAAAATGATAGAGGCACAAAGAGCAATTTTTGCAGCACAAACATTGAATACCACGTCTGTTGGATTTAAAGAAGGTGGGGATTTTAGCATTTTAGGATCATGTTCACATATGACATCTTTGCATGACAGAACTTTCACTTGCAATTTTGAATGGTACGACAGACTGTGTTAACAACAGTGATTTCTGGAAGTGTTTCTGAGGCTGTGCAGCTATTCCTATGACTAAATCATTCAGTCTGAAGGCCTGTAGATCAGGGACAACTAATATTCATTTTGAGCCTTATCGATTGTGCACTGAGATTTCTCCAGATTCTCAGAATCTTTTACTTTTTTCTGTAGATGATGAAATATTCAAAGCTTTAGCAATGTTATGTTAAGGAAAATTATTCACAAATTGTTCCACAATTCGTACAGTTTTTTTTTTCAGATTGGTGAACCTCTGCCCATCTTTACTAATGAGAAACTCAGCCTCTCTAAGATGCTCTTTCTATACCCAGTCTCATTATTGACTTTTGTCAATTAACTTAATTAGTTGCAAAATACGTTAGTTCTAAATTAGCTCAAAATGAACTAACATTTTCCATGAAATAGTAAAAATGTCTCAGTTTAAGAATTTGATGAGCTTTCTATATTCTATTGTGAATAAAATGAAGGTTTATAAGATTTGATAATTTGACATGCTGTCGCAACTTTTTTGGGAGTGAGAATTTAGAATTGACCAAAGTGACCCTCAAGGTTACTGATACATTTTTTAGGTTATTCCATCATCAGTTTGGACATAACAGTCATTTTCCTTCTGTTCATTGTGCCAGTGATGATTTAAGCGTGACAGGGACGGACAACTGCACCTTCTCTGTGTGTCAGAAAGCCCTGGGCAAGGACGACTTCACCAAGATCCCTAACGGTGTGAACGGTGTCGAGGACAGAATGTCTGTCATCTGGGAAAAAGGAGTGGTTAGTACTAAGGATATACTCACTTTTTTAGTTGTCCTTTTTTAAAGCACCGGTTTCTTGACAACAAGTTTTAAAGATGCCATGTGGTTAATGTTCGCATAACAAAAAGTAGCAAATACACATTTTTGACTCTGTACCGGCCCATTTGCATTCATGACGGCGTGCCATGATGTTTAATGTTGGGTTACTGTTTTTACTATCAAATATTAATAATTCTACTTTTCTCACAATTATTTGGATGATATGCGTATTTCTTTTTTCCTGCAACACACAATAAACTCCCAGAGCTGCAGATGGCTGCACGATTGCAAGCACTGCATTTTCTGGCCATTGTTGTGGGGACTGTGTATCAGCTCAGCTGCCCCAAGGCCACTGGAAAGATTTACTTTGTGCAACAGTGCTTACAAATCACACATTAGATGATATTTTGGCAGAAATGAGTTGCTTGCACTGACCTTTTGTCTGCTAATTCTGTGTATTGTTGTCATCCAGTGTGGCCCTCTAACTCAAACTGGGTGCTTTGTGCATTTTCTCCTCCCCTCAGCATAGTGGCAAAATGGACGAGAATCGATTTGTGGCTGTCACCAGCAGCAACGCAGCAAAAATCTTCAACTTCTACCCGCAGAAAGGCCGAATCGCCAAGAACTCGGATGCTGATGTGGTTATATGGGACCCAAGGATGACCAGGTGAGAACTCCAGCTCAGGTCATTCAGCAGTGTGGAAGAAATCTTTAGAAATCGAGCAGTGAAAGAAAGCCTTCAGCTGGTGTACGTAAAGTTTTAAAAGTGCATGATGAATGCAAATCCTGATGTTAAAAATGGTAACGTCGCCACTGTCTCCATCAGAGCTCCATCACACGGTGATGCTGAACCATTTGGCACACTTGAGAGCGTGTCTTAAGGTTGCCAGGCACTTCACTAACTAAGATAAGGTTTTTAAGTTTAGCTGTAAAGCATGTAGGCGACAGATACAGGCACCTAAAAAGAGAAGAGCTATATCTTTCATCCTGTGCCACGTCAACACTAACGCACTCACTAACCCTCCACATAAGCTGATTACGTCTATGCTCCATCCAAAAGTCGGTGTATGTCATCACTTATCTATAGCTGCAAATTAAAGCATAACACAATTTACATATGAATGAAATTCATCACTCCATTAAAAAAATATTGAAATTGCTATGTTTGGTAATTTTATATTTTTAGGAAAAGATTTTAACACACTTACATAAGGCATGAGTGAGATGATGCTGATGGGTCATGGTGAGAATTTTGAAACTGACGAATATTTCATGTGGGAGCTAAACCAATTTCCTTCGTGCAGAATACACGGCGTTATGGCTGCTTTCAGGAATGTGCTCAGAATATCGCAAAACTGGTCATGTGATTGTGTTGTATTATTTGAGCTGCTGTGTGAAGCACAAGCACAAACGAAGACAGTTTGCGTTCCAGCATCATGTGTACTGTAGCACAATCTTATATAACCTGGAAATAGCAATGCACCGCTCTGTTTGCTGAAGGATCTGGGCTGCGTCCCTCAGGGATCTAACCCACTGTGGATGTGAGTTGATGAAGAGCATATTAAACCCCAATGTAATTTTCTGTAAATGAATTTACTGATAACAATACAAAAAAAAAAAAACAAAAAAGATTATGTGAGGACCAATAAACTCCACAGTTGTTACTATGAGGTGCTTTCCAGTTTGTCTTTCCTCTCAGACCTGTCACTCCTGGACATCAGCTGTTTACTATGCTGTCCATTTAAGTTGTGTCTTTACCATATGCGCATGTCTGTGGAAGTCATAATGCCTTTCAAGCATGAGAGCGCATTGTATTTGATTGCTGCACAGTGAATTCATCTGTGAAACTGTGTAATTAATTTGCCGTCAGCACAAGTGTCACTTCATAACATCCGAGACCAGGGGCCACAAACAGTTGCATAACCGCCTCCCCCCCACAAAAAAACCCAAATCCCTAGGAAGCTCACTCAGTTGACTTGTTTCTCATAATTGGGTGAGCTGAATAATGAGGACACATCTTGTTTTCGTCAGTGCACACTAGGCATGGTGTCTGGCTTCACAAATCCACAGGAAACATGTTTGTGAATGGAGAGTAAAAGGGGTCAATGAAAAAAGAAAGAAAGAAAGACATCCGGTGCATTTCATGGAAGCAGCTGAGTCACACTTACTTTGCTGTTCCCTGCTGACTTGGTCTTTCACTCAAATGTGATTTATTTGTTCGACATCATCAGTTTGTACTGTGCAGAGCATTTCATACTTTTATTATGAAGAGATTTTCTACAGTCCTAATCAACTTACTTCACGTAGTTGTTCAAATATACATGTTGTAACTTAAAGCTGCTGTGATCAGTCATTTTCTGCAGATTGCCCACTCCTCTCTCTCTCTTATACTGTATTTTTGTTTGTTGGTCCAGTCAATTCCAACTTTGGTTTCAGTTTTTGATTGAATGGGGTCGAGTTAGTAATTATATGGAATCTGTCTGTGATAATACAGCCACAAATTCACATTAACTCCCATTAATTTGATGCTGTATACATCAGAAATTCAGACATTTGTCAACATGCATAAATACATTGGGTGACTTTCATGTGTTTGGCTGATCATATACACCTGTTCAGCTGTTGGTTGAACAGGTGTACCTTTTTCACATTTTAATCCAGAAACTAAAACCTAAGAAACGAAGAAATTCTATCATTTCTTTATAAATCAAACCTGGCAAGCCCGTGTGAACTAAAGCCCCAGTTTCCTGTCCTTAGCTCACAGGCGCGGCACCCAATATGGTCTTCTGTTGCTGTAGGCCATCTGTTTCAAAGTTCGACATGTGTACATTTAACACCAGCATTGTCATTGTACACCATTTAAATTACTTTAATAATTTCTGCTACTAAACTCCATCACAGCTATGCTAAATTTATTTTGCTGAGAACTGAAAAATGTTGCCGCTCTTGTGTTTCTTTGTTCATATTTCCCATCAGGCTCCAGCTTGCACAGTCTTTTTTTATATCTGGATACTGGCTATGCTGCAATATTATGTGGCTGTGCTCACACAGCAGCCTTTGGATAGATGCCACAATAATGTAATAGGCAGCAGTGAAAATGTTGAGGTGCCTTTTTATTGTCTGAAAGAAGCTTAGTGTATGTGCTTAGTAAGCCTTTAAGAGCCTCACATGAGCAAAAGTTTTGAATAATACATTATATTACTGCTGCACATTGAACAAACTGCAAGTACATCTTGGCCTGATTCAATCAGTTTCAGATGAGGATGGACTGCATTAAGTTTTCACAATAGATTTATCCTTTTCTTTGGTATTCAGAAAGCATCCAGCAATTATCTAACGCAGGCTACATGTGACCAATGAGTTTAGCTCATAAAAAGCCTCCACTGACTGTTTTTAAAGCCGCCAATGTATCTTTATGTAGGAAAATATCAGCCAAGACTCATCACCAGGCTGTGGACTACAACATCTTTGAGGGTATGGAGTGTCATGGGGTACCTGTCATTACCATCTCCAGAGGCAAAGTGGTGTATGAGGATGGGCAGCTGAAGGTGTCACCAGGACATGGCCAGTTCATCCACAGAAAACCATTTTCTGAGTTTGTTTACAAAAGAATCAAGCAGCGGGAGCAGGTTAGTAAAGCCTTAGCGTCAGAAGTGTCACTGAAGTTCCACATTTTTTGGATGTGAACTTAATGGGTAATGTATACACATACATATACAAAAGTGTTGCAATTTTGCAAAAAAATGTGCTCTTAAAAAAAATGCACTCAAAAAAATCAAGTTGACATCAAGCGATGATTAGCTGGTCCTGAAACAGAGATACTGGGTTCATCCAGTTCTCATGAGAGGGCAGCATCAGGGAGAATTTCAGGGTGTGGTCCAAGAGTTCAGGCTGTATCACGATAGCTTTCATAGGTGAGTCTGAAAAATATCTTTAACACACAAAATATTCACAAAATTTTTACACATCTGGTGTGTAAAAGCCTTTAGCCTAACTGTTCCCTCTTTTATTTACTATTTATGGTCAGTTGAGGTAAGCAAACAGGTAAGCTACAACCAGCAGCAAACTGCTGGTTGTAGCGTCATATATGCTGTAAGCATATAAATTTGGATTAAATTACCCAGAATATTGCAAATAAGTATATCTCAGTAAGATGAACTATACAGGAGACTGCAGACTCAGGACACCGGGGTGTGATTTTGACTGAGTCTACTTCTGATATTTGCTAAAACTGATATTTTCCTGTGTCTATTCCAAGTGCAGATCATGAATTGCACAGAGGACGTAAATTGGCAGGACTGCTTAGCTGTAAAACACTTTTCGTAGTTAATTCAGAATTATGAACTTGAAGCAACCAGACTGGGAGTAGGTACCACGCACAGGATGACCTAATGTTTCTGTCTGCTTTGTATTTGACCTGCAGGTGAGGAAACCTACAGCTGTGACCAGAAAGCCATATGAAGGCAAAGTCATTTCTGTCTGAACACATACCTGGGAACTTAAAGGGCACCTTAAATCTCCAACAATGCAACCCAGAAGCTACCCATTGCACAAACAACAAGTGTTTTCTCAAAGACAACCTTCATTGGAGTAGCTTTTTGCATTTCAAGCATATGAGGGTTATAACATGTTGAATTTCTGCCTGAGTCAATGCTCCGCTGGAAGAGGAAACTGAGTCACATACAGCTGTATCTGCAGCCAGCTCTGTTCAGTACACAGATCACAAAAACCAACTCTGCTGCTGCAAACTATACATTTATTACTAACACCGTTATGTAATAACGCAACTCACCATAAGAAATGCAAATCGGGTTTATGCATGAGTTCCTGGTTAGTAAAAGAAAAGTCTCTAAATAGAAAAAAACAAACAATTTCACTGTATATTGTGTTCTGTGCTCTAAAACAATAGTAAATCAACATTTATAGTTGTGTGTAATTATGCCCGAGTTTTCTTCTTCACAGCATATTTTTGCATTTTTTACCCCCATCTTCTAAAATGCCAGTTGCCACTGGTAACAGAACTGTCTCTCACCCAAAAGCATCCTTTCCCTTTGATGAAATATTCATTAAAATACACTGACATGCATGCAGTAATAAGATTTACTCCGCTGACCCAGATGGACTCTGTGTTTGCATATTCAGCAGGCTCACACATCATTATACACTCCATCTATGCCCATGTATGGACTGCATTCATTCCTTCTCGTGGTAAAAAAGGTCTGCGGCTGTCATCGAGCATCATGTGGCAGCTTCCCATTGGGGCGGGCATGCTGGCATGTTATTATGCCACAGGGCCAGTTGAGACATAGTGTGAGCTTATCAGGTTGCCACACGGGTCAGTGGTAGTGTGTGAGTCACAGAATGCCTACTCATCCTCAAGCAAGAATGCTTCTTTCCTCTTTTCTTAAACGGTGCAAAGGATGGTTGGGAGATGGTGGGGTATTGTACAGTGAATGGTGAGCCTATTTAAAATGGTGACCTGGCTCCATTTGAATACAAATTAATGCAAAAATTATAATTATAACTTGAGTTTTCAAGCTTTAAACACAGAGGAAGTGAATCATACTAAATATTTACACTTTAACTAGTGTAACCCAAAGTATTTTTTAAGTGATCACAGTATTTCTAAGAATCAGGTTTTGCCAAACATGGTGATATCAATTAGTCTTGCTAACTGTAACAGCAATGAAAATGTTTAACCTGCAGTTGAAGAGGTATACTTAGCTAACCAAAGTATGGGAGTAACTCAAAGTATCTATTATTCTAGTATTCTGAACTTCAAGCTGAGCATCAGAATAGTGAAGAAAGACTTTTCAAATGACTTACTCAAATAACCACTCGTTACAACCAAATGGCTATTGGTTGGATAACAGTGTAACACCATTCTTATGGCTGGTTCCAGCCTGATATGTGCCATGTCACAAGGCTGGAACAATCTCAACCTGGTGTCTTGAAAATGACAGTGAGTTCACTGTACATAAATGGCCTGCATAGTCACCAGATCCCAGGCCAAAAGAGCACCTTTGGGATGTGGTGGAACCGAAGCTTTGCATCACTGATGTGCAGCTGACAAATCTTAAGCAACGGCAAGATCCTGTCATGTTAATATGGAGCAAAATCTCTGTGGAATGTTTCCAGCACTTTGTTGAGTCTGTGCCGTGAGGAATGAAGGCATTTCTAAAGGTAAAAGGGCATCTTTGCAAGGTATACCTAATGTAGTGGCCGCTAAGCATATGTTCTCACTTTGCCAGGAATTATATATTGAGTAAATATATTAATCATGACTTTCCTCAATCCTACAAGGCTGAGCCAGTGGTGACGCCTCTCCAACTGCAGCTGAGTGATATGATTTGAGCATACTACTATGTAGTGTGTGTGTACCACTAAGTATTTAAGTACGCAGAATGATAGTAAATATACTGAGCATGTAGTGTATAGTATAGGATTTCTACTACTTAAAACATCTGTCATAAGCTGTTAAATAAAGGAAGTTTTTTTTGCAAATATTAATGCATAATGAACAAACACAGCCTAAGGGATTTCTCAAAACTGTGTATATACCAATAAGACAGTAATAAACTAATAGTATTTACCTGGGCTACACTACCCTGAGGAATACACATTAATAGCAGTTTTGACCTTTCCCTATTCACACATCACTGCATTTCTCACCTGTCACAGTCTGCATTATGAAGTCAGTAGGCTGTGACCTGTCCCTGTGCTGAGTGAAGAAACAGCACCTGCATGATGCTAATGAACGATGACAGTGCATAAGTAGGAAGAGCACAGTGCTGCTCTCTGCACATGCAAATGACATCTGTCTTAGATTATGTAAGCAAATATCGCTGTTCTACATTCTGCACAGAGGTAAAATGCAGAAGTGAGGTTATAACTGCGGTTTCTTTATTTGATATTTTATGTAACAAGCATAATTAGGTGTTTATTCATAGCAGGAATGACTGCAACCATCACAACTGATAGTGGCAAAATGATCATAGTTTGGGGTTGATTCATAATAAAATTCTTCCTCTGTCATGTTATATAATGAACATGATGTAATAGGTAAGTAATGTATTTCCTATGGCTGAGAGCTCATTGCAGCTCTGTTGAATCAAGGTAATACCTCTTAGCTTATGGTCTTTAATTGCGCCACAGTTACCACAATCATCAACTGAGCTGTCACGTGATGCCATAAATAGTAGTATACTGCTCTAGTTTTCTGAATAATAATGACACAGTAGGTGGTGGATTACAGGTGAGAACTGGGGCGCAAAGAGTACATATTTATTCTGATAAATGTTAAATATAATATAAAACAATTGAAGAGAAATGTACTATGATGTATTTTGAAATAACATACATTGAAAGTTTTCTATATGAGATCGTTGCAAAAATTGCAGCCTCACCTAATGTCCACCCTACTGGCACTGATTTTATATTAGGATTTAAAAATCTAGGTGGTTTTGGTATGGCGAGTAGCCTTCAGTAATATTAATAAATCACACAGCAAAAGTACATTCATGTAGTTGTAAAAAGCATGACAATATAGTAAGTAATCAAAGTATTCAGAGTAACTTAACGGAATACGTTACAAACTACATTTTGGGGCATGTATTCTGTAATCTGTAGTGGAAGACATTTCAAAAGTACCCTTACCAACACTGGGGATGGTTAAAACATTGCTCTTAGATGCACCCTGGCTAGATGTAGAACAGGCACTATGCAATAATATAGAGATTTCGGACCTACCATTTATCAGCTCAAACACCAAACTACATGTATGTTTTAAAAGAGTCGACATCAGCTCTTCTCTGACAGCACGATGGGAGTTTCTTAAAATGACTGAGTCTTCATTAATCCCATGCAAATGTACACCTATCTGGAACAAAACTGACACACTACAGAAAAATAATATGATTAACCTCCCAGATTGGAGTTCTGTGTCTTTCCCCTTTCTTATCCCCCGGACATGCCTGTTCCGACTGTAATAACTTAAAACTTTAAATAAATAAATAAAGATCAGTCAAGTGGACCAGTATGGTAAAGCCGTAATGATCCACTTGGGAAAACAAATCTGCTGGGCATTTTTCTTGGCCTTCAGACAATAATTCTAAGTGCTACAGTGCCAGACAGGACAGGGGAAAAAAAAAAAAAAGAATAACAGAGATTTACTTTTTTATGCAGAGAATGGGCTTAAGTAGAATGGTCTCCCTCTAAAAAACAAAAGGAAACTAATAATATAATTATTATAATAAATAAATATTGTTGGACCTCCACACCGCCATGGTGCAAGATACCAATACATTCTCATTGTGCCAAATAATGATGTTTTATCAAACACGGTTGAATGTCAGACATACGTGGAAGGTGCTCTTTGGTGTAGGTGCCCTGATGTAACATGTTTGTAATATACTGTAGTGTTTAACCACACAAGGCAAAAATAGAGACTTTGGTTCAGAAGTTCTCATTGACAGACTAAAGTATAAGGCTGATATTTCTCTCCGCGATATCCACGGACCATCCATGCTGATCTGTCAGTCTGCACCAGGACTAGCACCGCCATCACTAGAGTGTCTGTGTGGAGAAGATTTTCCTCACAGGATACTTTGTGGATCCTCTTTAGAATGAAACAGTAGCGGAAACCAGAAATATGGCTGATGAAGAAGAACAGAAAAACTACATAATTAGAGATTTGGCTTTTTTTTTCTTTTTTTTCTGGCTTGCAATAGTTATTCTCAAGCAATATGTTAACATGCACCTTGGTAATAAGTGACCTGAGGCTGCAGTTGTTTTTCTCCTTTCTCATTTTGAATCTCTTCCTCAGGATTTTGCCGTGGAGGTACTCCACTCTCTCCTCTGCAGCAGAGGGGAAGAACTGTTCACAGACCATCAACCTTAGCTGGGAGACTTTGGTTGCCATCAGAGCCATAACAAGTAGAGTGAGCAGGATGGCAGTCAGTGGAATTACAGAACTATATAGCAACAACTTGGGTTTGGGGAGGCACTGCTTCTCAAACAGAGTCACAGAGTAGGAAAAGTCTTTTTCATGATTTTCTTGTCCAAGAGACATTCCAATTAAAGTTGCAATCCCCTGCAAGGATAAACAAGTGAGTCTTTTGTAGTTGAGATGAGGAAAATATTTAAAAAATAAATAAATATTTAATACGGTGTACTTACTTTGATGCTCATTAACAAAGGGATGTGGAATGGCTCCAGCTCTGATAACCTTGTTGTAACAATGTCAACAAAACAGTACAGCAAGGCGTCCACAGTTATGAATATGACCCAAGCTATGAAATGGGAGACAACTGGAATTCCAAATTTCACCATAGCTTTCCCTTCTCTTGTTGTGGGACGGGCGGAGGGAATGAAGGTGTACAGCTGCTCCTCCTCTGCCGTGAGGGGAAGGACGTGGGATTTTCCTTCCGCCTTCTGCTTCTCGTCAAAATGAACAAACTTGCTGCTGATGAACCTGTTTTTGTATTTCATGTCTCTGCAGTATTTTTTTATGTGCAATGCTATAAACATCATGAGCACGAGGAAGCTGATGGCAGGAAACATCCTGTCGGTCACTGAGCTCACTGTATTCATCAGGGCCTGTGCATATTTAACAGTCTCATTGAGCTTCTGCTCTGCTCCTGCGAGCCTCTGCCTGAATTCTTCTGATTCCAATCTTGGAGAGACGTTGAGCTGGGAGTCAAATCTCACTACTCCCAGGTTTGTAACCCCTTTGAGCATGTCTCCGATCCACTTCAACATCTGAACATAGTTAGTAAATGGAGCAATGATGGAGGCTTTTTTTGCCTTCAGGTTGCAAATCATACTCCTGACCAGCAGCGAGAGGTTCTCCAGAGTGTTACGGATGTTCTTAAGAACCACTAAGCTGGTTCCAGCAGTTAACAGCAAGTTCCTACTCTTTTTCATGAAAATGGATATAACAAAAAGAGTCCCTAAACACCTTACTCTCTTTGATAGGAAGAGGGCAACAGTCAGCAGTGTCCCAAAGCAGGCGGCAATCCCCCCAGCCACTGCTAGCTCATAGTCCAGAGTGAAGAGGAGGTACAGGAGGAGCAGGGAGCTGAGCAGAAGGCTGGAGATGCTACAGATGAGGAGGAGAAGGATTGTTCTTCTGAATCCATCCCTTTTACCAGTGGTGAACACATCCACAGCTTGAAAACCCACATCCTTAAGGCTTTGTTTTACTGTAATCCATGAGAAGAGCATCCTGGATATTAAAGTAGACGTTGAAAAGCAAAAGCAAAATTGGAATGAAATGGCAGGTTATAAGAAAATCATTAACAAATACAATATATTCACTAACTACTGTGCCCGAAAAGACACTTGTGCTGAACAGAAAGGCGAAGTAGTAGCCTGATGTATAAAGCTCAGCAGCTCTTCTGATTCATGTAGAGCGCAGTCGCCTTAAATACGACAGAAACAGGAAGACTCTTGCCTTTGTCATTAGTCATTTTGTAGTCATCCCTATTTTTCAACCACAAGCAGAAGTAAACAGAGGCTGAATTATGACTGTGGGGTGTGTGGAACTGAAATATCCTTTTCACATAAAAATCTAATGCTTTACTAAGAACTTCAAGGCGGTATTGCACGAATGTGTGAGTGGACTGAATACCAATAATTTTGTGTATTTAGGGTAACATATTCATATTGCAGAAACAATGATAAAATACCCTTTTACAGGAGTAGGTGATTTCAGAGAATCCTAATATTCAATAGAATTAGAAGGTCCGTGTGACTGTATTCATTTGACCCTATATGGTCATCATGTTTGTCACATGTCCAAAATGCCAGGCAACTTAACGTTAAGTGGTTAGTGGTCATGTGATCTGCAAAACCTCAATGCTGTAATGCTTAACATCAGAATTTCAGCACTGTCTTGGTCAGCACATTAAGTTCTGTGTACTTTATTCACACACTGAGGCTAGCATTGAATGTTTGCTTCAGAGAGAGGTGATAAAAAGAAAACATTTTCACTGATTTGTGAGCGTGACCTGAATACTTAGCGAGTGTATTTAGCTAATTACCTTTAGAACAGGCTTCGATTTTTCAGACAAAGAAAATAATACTTCAGAAAGTCTATCTTGTGGTATTTTCCTTCATAGTAGACACAATAGATGCCTTTTTTTTATGTTTAATTGGAAAAAAAACTTGCACAACCCTGTCAAGGAGAGACCTGTTGAATTGAAACATTAAGCGAAGTAAGTTGTCGACAGAGCAGCCGGTGTGTTTGTGGTGTGGACCCGAAAAGCAGACAAGGGAGAGACTGAAATGAAGTTTAATCAAAAAGCGAGCCGTTGATTTGGCTGAAAAAGCATGAACACAAAAACAAAGCAAGGCGAACAGGTGCGAGAAGTAAAACTAAAACCTATGAAAACTATGACAAGAGAAACATGAACATAAATCTGAGCAGGTGCAAGAAAACCAGAAACATGGACCTGAACAGGATTATGAGAAAGCTGACGTGACGTGGAGGGAGGAAAACAGATGAATCGACAATGAATTAGTGAGAAAGAGGACTTACATACACAGGAGGGTAATGGAGAAAACAGCTGACACAAATGAACCTGAACGCCACAGGGGAAGTACAACTAAACACACTTAACATGGAACACCAGACTCTTTGCAATAAAACAGGAAAGAGAAAAGGGACGTAGACAAGACAACACCAGCTCGACAAATAGAACATGCAACACGAAGACATGAAATACATGGGGAGACAGGGGGCACACAAAAGACACAAGCAAGGAGACACAGAAGAAACATAACTAGACCAAAACTCAAGTAAACCTTAACTAAAATAATAACACAAGAACTTTACATGATTTCAATATAACAATCAAAAGTACTAAACAAACTCACAGACCCTGCCCCCTGACACAGAAACACTGGTTTTATTTACATCTAAACGGATTCCCTGTATCTGCACACTGACCGGGACTCATTCATTGCAACATGAGACTCTGTCACAGTCACATAAAATCAAATGTATGTACTTGCCACTGCAAATGGTCTAGTTATTACATGAAATAAGCATCCATAATCACATATTTGAGAGGAAAAAAGCCTGTTAACTCAATATGAGTAAATAATCACTGTTTACATGTATAGTGCACTTTAAATGTATTCATATGAATTTATTTGTGTTTTGATGGGAAAGCAAAAATTCTCTCTAAAACATCCCATAAACTCCAAAAACAAAAAAATTCAAATAAAAACATCTTCACTGTGCAGAATGTTTGTCTGTTAAATGAAAGAGCTGCAGTCTGCCTGCTGAGAGTTACTAGGTGTATGATGTCACAACGGAACAGAAATACCCATATAGAGCAGAGGCTTCAGTCATTTCACTGCCCTTCCTTCGTGAGTGCACAACAAAAATCAGAGCTCGTTGTTTAAGTGTCTAAATATCGCATTTTGAAAATTTTTTGGGGAAGAAACATCGTGAATACACTGACAAGCTTCAGGAAAACTGTTGCTGTATTTATTGGATCCAGCCAAGTGGTGTAGCATCTTTTTACAAGAATGCAGCGCCAAAACCTGTCGCCAGTGTCTGAGAAAGATCAGCTGGGTTTAAACCCTGTCAAGCTCCCACTAAAGAGAAAGCGATTCCAGCATGATGCTGCACAAAATTGCAGCAGAAGTGCTGACAGCTCCTCCCCAGCAAGGGGAAAACGCAGAATCTGTGGAGAGAAATTTGTACTGAAAAGAAATTTCAGTCAGATTTCAACCAACTGCAGAAGCATCACTGAGGCCTGCTTTTCAGAAAGAAAAGGGATGAAGAAAGACACAGACAAGAATGAATCAGCTGTGACATCACCAAGCATCCCAAAAAGTGTCGCTATCACGATGATCCGACTCAAAGGCAAGAAATTGAATGATACGGCCACGAGTTTCCAGAATGATGCCAGATCCTCTGAACGCAAAGTGATGGAGAAAAAGAAGCCAGAAGACCAGAAAGTTAGAAACATTTGGATCGTTGGCTCAAGCTACGTTAAAAGAGGAGAGTTCGGAGCAAGACAGAAGTTTGGAGAGAATTTGGGACTTAATGCCAAAGTCCAATGGTTTGGCAAAGGAGGGATGGGCTGGAGCGGCGTCCTTCCACGTTTTTATGAAGAGCTATCTACACGGAGCCCGCCTGACATATTGATTATCCACGCTGGTGGCAACGATTTAGGACTCATGTCTGCCCAGCAACTTTCTGGTATAATGAAGACGGAATTGATGCAACTGCACAAAGAGTTCCCCTCAATGACGATTGCTTATTCCTGCATCAATCAGCGCCAAGTGTGGAGGTATGGAAGTCCATGGAAGATAAATAAGGACAGGGAGATTGTCAACCATACCATGAGAAAGGCTGCCCACTGCTTTGGAGGGGTGATTATTGAACATCCCTGTTTGAAATTTTTCGACAACACAATCTTTGTACCAGACGGAGTCCATTTCACAAAGAAAGGAAATGAACTGTTTGTGACCAGCATCCGCTCCACCATCAAGAACATTCTGCAGTCAACGCAGAGAAAACAGATTTGAGGCATCAACCTCTATAATCTGACTACACATATGAACGAGAATACTGAATAAATGCAAAGTCAAAAGAGCAGTGTGTAAAGACTCCTTTGCTTACAGATTCTGAATAGAGATTAGGAAATGTTTGTGACAAAGACACATACACAGACAGTCTCTCTCTCTCACATTTACACTCACACTACAAGAAGATTGTTGATTCATGTGTCTGTGTATTTTCTAATTTTTTATTCCATGTGCTGTATGTTTATTTTTTATTGTTTTAATGCAATAACTGAAATAACACAGATAGAAATGAATAAATAAACAGATAAAAGATTCACATGAATAAGAGGAGGCTACAGAGATTTTTTTATAACTGTTTTTGGAAAAGCAAAGTGTGTTTGGCTATTCTGACTGCAAAAGCTGCCAGAGAGGACAGCATTTAAAGCAAAACAAACAAACAAAAAAAACACCTTTAAATCTAGGGTGTCAAACATAGGGCCCAGGGGCCAAAATCGGCCTGGCAAAGACTCCAATCAGTCCCACTTGATGGCTGGATGGATAATGTTTTTCTACTCTACTTAAGCACTCAAATCACTTTATACAATACATTCACCATTTAACAAACATATTCGGGCAAACTCCTCTTTTACATCTAAGTGCCCTCTGTCTAACATTCACACACACATTGATGAACACACTGGGAGCAACTTGGGTTTAGTATCTTGCCCGAGGATCTTCAGACTGGAGCAGCCAGGGATTGAACCCCCAGCCTTCCAATCAGTCATTGATTTGTATGAATTACTCCGGGGTTGTTGTAGAGGAGGTGAGCCACAACCACCGTCAGGCAACAAATCACAAAGAACTGTGTTTTTGTGTTTCTTTGTCTGTGCTCATGCATGGTTTATGTGCAATAGCATGCATGTGTGATTGCATGGGTTTCTATGTGTCTAAATGTTTCTCATTACACTGTGTGGAACTTTAGAAATGAAAGGTGGATATCACATTTCTGTCATTTGTACCTTACATGTCTTCTCCAAGCTCTTCATTCAGGTGTTTTGAAATGGGGAAACACCTACAAACCTAAAACAAGCCATCCTAAGGACCGAAATTTAGAACCATTCCTTTACCATTATTGCATGAAGAAAAGTGACCTAACTGGCAACATTGTGCAGTTAGGTCAATAAATGAAATCAGAATCTGTCTATAAACAACTAAAAAGAGCAACTTATTCACATTGATGTAAAAGATGATGTAGAAAGTATTTGACTTGCGTGTGTGTGAGTGTGCGTTAATTTGATCATCACTCAACTCTTGACATCAGTGTAATATCATTTTTTTTATTTTTAATTTGAAAAATAACTTACATAAATCTCTGTACTCAACCATACTTAACCAAGACATAGCCTTGGCATTAACACATTGCACCAAAAAGAGAAAATGAAAAGGCATTCAAAAGGATAAATAACATGTCTTTGTCATCATGAGGCATTTTTCCTCTTCCAAAAGAATCTATCAGTCTACTTGTGGTAGCTTGTTTACTCAAATTCTGACATCTAAAGGTATGTACAATGAAAATGAAAATATATACTGTAGCTTGTTAAAGCGACAAGGTTTTTCTCTGACATTAAAATGCATTATCTTCACGTGGAAAAGGAACAATGCCTCAATTCAGTTTCATTCAGACATACTGCAACTATAAGATTCATGTACTTCCCAGACACGAGAAGTATTGTTAATTACTAAAAATAGAAAATAAAAAATAAACTGGTCTTGGCTTTTAAATAAAACTAACAAAAATATAGTAAAGTAATTTCATTTTCATTAAAACAAGAAAAAAAAAATTCTGTGGCAATATCCCTTATTATTTCAACTTGTGATTAGCTCATCTTCACAAACAGTGATGTAAAATTGAACCATGGCAACACGCGTGTCGCGCATGTTTGCCGTCTCTTGATTCGGTATAGACCTCTTTGCTGTACCAGTACAGATTATTTTTGCATGTTCGTCAACAATACTGAAATAAAATACACTTGCAATCACAACTGTTTCGCCAGCATCCATTAAATATAAAATATTTTCCTTGTCATATTTTTTTTTCTTCTTTTTTTTCCTCAAAAACCTGAAAGAAAATGTGACTTTCGGGTGGGGTGGAATGTTCTGTTAAAACTTCAATAAATGGCCCAGGAAGACCAAGAACTAATTTGCCATAGAGCTCAATTTAAGGTGAGGGAGAAAAGTAATGAAGTTGACATGCACTGTACAAGAAATTGCAAAAATTCCAAATATCATCTTTATCAAAACATGCTGAGTTACTGTAAGGTGTGCCCAAGCCATGTTGCAAAAGACCCTTTTCAACATGCTTGTTAAACAAATCCAAATCCAAAAGAAGGAAGAAAACAAACATAGTGAAACGATACAGTACTGTAAAGTAACCAACAGTCCTAAAATCTGGACGATGTCAGGGGACTGAACAATGGTAGCAATGAATAGTACGATGAGAAGTACCCTGGGAAAGGAAGAAAAAGAGAAACATGTACAATTTGCACATTATGTTTATCTTTATAAGGCATTAGCCTTTTACAATGAAATAGATCATTTACATTTATTTTCATTATCACTTTTTGTCACATAAACATTTTCTGTTAAATAATTCTTAAGTTCCCCTTTTCTGCATGTCTGCAAAATGCAGATTCATGAATGGTCTAAAGAATGATAAACAATGTCCTTTTTTTTTTCAGTCACGATGTTGCATTCACTCCCCTTGAAAACCATGCACTAGTGAAAATTTTCTTTAAAAATAATATAAATTGTTGAAAATGGCTGATTCTGTTTATTTTTCATCTTTTTTTTTTGCAAGTTACAGCCTCAAGAAAATAATTTTCTTCTTTCTTTTTTTATTCAGCTAAATTTGTGTCCATGCAAAGAAACTAAAAAAAGGGAAAAGAAAAATCTCATTTAATTTTCATACAATATATCAACAGAGAAAGAAATATGGTAAGATTGTACATCTTTTCATGGAGTTTGGATTGTTACTGTATTTATTTATTTTTTTGGGGGAAGGGGGTGTTGAGGGCAGCCACTTTAAAGTGGCATTTGATTAATCTTTTACGGTGCTTTACCAGTATGGGTTGAACGGGTAGATATATGTAGAGTATGCAGGGTTTTTTCTTTTTGGGGTCTGTGGGAGTGTGGTTACAAGCTGGGACACACCTCACCCAAAGTGATGGTCTCAAAAATTCCATCTACACGGCTAGGTCTGTTGGCGTGGCGTGACCAAGCATCTGGTTAGAAACACTGTCACCCCCTTCAGAGACAAGTACACTGACATTTAAAGAAAAAAGTAAATAAAAGAAATGAAAACGACACAGGAAAAAAAATAAAATCAAGCAACACACAGATTTTTCATTCGAAAAGGGCTTCTGTAGAACTCATTCAGAGGTTCCCAGTGTTGACCCCCATGGCTTCGAATTGGATGAAAACCTGGAATTGACGGATTCCTCGTGCTAAGGAGTTCATTCCGGCTTCCTCCAAACAACAACAACAACACCTGGCAATCCCTGCTACCAGGCGCTCGCGATACGCTTCGCCACATGCACAGTGTGCGTGACGTTTTTGCTCAAAACACAGGATCACGTTTGCACCCCTAGAAACAGGCTCAGAAGACACAACATCAAGCATGCAGTGTAACCGGGGGGGCGTGACCTGTAATCGCAACACTGGCTGCTACAACAACGCTATCAGTCCACACGCTGCTATGATCGAGAGAAACTGTCCAGTGAGGATTGGGAAGCTCTTCTTGTCAGTGGGGCCAGAGTAGGGTCCACCAGTGAGGAAGGAGGAAAGAGCTTGTACCAGCCAATCACCATGTTGGACAGGTCCAGCTCATCTAACAGTATCTGAACTGCTCCCATGAATGATTTATGGTCCATACGTCCATAGTCACCCCATACGATGACCTGCAAAGAAGAACGAAAAAAACTTTAAAGGATGGAGCAAGTTTAGAAAGATAAATGAAGTCAACAGTCTTGGTCAAAATTCAATTCAGTTTTATTTATTTAGTGCCAAATCACAACAACAATTGCCTCAAGGTGCTTTATATTGTAAGGTAAAGACCATACAATAATACAGAGAAAACCCCAACAATCAGATGAACCCCAATACAACTTATATAGCTTTTTATATGAAAAAGCCAATCTGATGTGCAGAACCGTATCAGCTGTGTGTCCTTGCATTGAGGCCAGCAGACTGCAAGGAGAAATGCTAATTGTGACACTTTGTTGCAGTCTAAAGGAATAACATTCTTACCTGTAAAACCTTCCCTCCTGGACTCTCCTCAAACGGCAGTTGCTGCTGATAAAGAGGATCCAAGGTTTTTCTTGCTACTTTAGTTTTCTTTTTGGCTATGCAGACTCCGTTTTCCAAAAGGTAGACCTTTACATACGGTGCTGGAAATCAAGAAAGCGTAAAGGAGAGATGAGCTTTTGAAAGGTTTCCTTTTCTCTTTCCGCAACCAAGTCATGCTTACCTTTATTAACTCTGTGAATACCTGACATAGACTAGCACATTTAGTAGCTTTGATTACCTGGCAGTGCCTTGGAACCTGGTTTTCCCACAAGGCCACGGGCTCTGATGACCTCCACCTCCAGTGCACCTTTCTTCTCCACCATGCCAATCTGGATGTCTCCTAAACAACCAACAAAACCGAAGATTTTAACTTGTCTGAAGTGAAGCTTTCATCATTTCAAGCTACAAATCTCTGTAAAAAAAAAAAAAAGGAAAAAAAAAGGATAACTGTCCTCACCCATAGGGGGAGTAGCCAATGTCTGTCGCCCAACCAGCTGAGCAGGGCCAAGACCATCCAGGAAGTCACTGAACTGGGCATCTGAGGACAGCCTCACACCAGGGAAGATGAGACTGAAACATTAACAAAGAAAAAAAAAAAATAAAAACACCAGGTGTTTATAGTTAGACTAGAACCTGATATAAGTTACCAAATGAAATTCTGAAATTTTCGTGTATATAAAAGCTGCTGAATTAGCTTTCTGATCGTCCGCAGAGCACAAGTGCATGTCTCCTTACTTTCCCTCGGAGCTGTAGCTGTTCATGCTTCCGTCTGTGGACTCCCTGCTGGCCTGCCGAGTCATCCTGCTTCTCATCTCCACCGCCAGGCCTGTCTCTGTGCTCCTCTGGATAGTGCTGCGCAACTTTTTACCTCCCGCTTCTGAACACAGAGTTACACGCACGACACAAATGACAGAGAAGGAGAGAGAAGAATTGTCAGTCCACAACACTGAACTGGGGGGATGCGAGTCGCACGGCGAGAACCATTTGCGCGGATTCTCACTGGCGTACGAACGCTTTAATCGGCTCGTACATAAATCTTTCCTCAGGAGAAAACGAATTTCCTTCGGGATTAATAAAGTATTCTGATTCTGATTCTGAAAACAAAGCGCACCTCAGTGAATTCAAATTCTATACCAGAGCACTGCCGTCTCTTTAAAAAGATCGATATTAGGAACACTATGTGCAGCCTTCCTCCAGTCTGCGCCACCGACTGCCTATGGGGGACTTCTGGGAGCAAATTCACCTACAAACATTCACTGTCTATGCATCCCCACCCCTCCAACCCAAACCCACCATCCTGACTGATCCAAGAAGAAAGCTGATTCTCTCCATTAAGCCTCCCGCTGCGCATCGCCACCTGACTGCGTGCGTGTGGCACAATGTGGACACGCCTGCGGCTTACAAACACACAACTCCTCAAAAGTATAGTATGTATGCTCTACCATACACACACACACACACACACACACACACACTTTTCATATCCCATTTAAAAGAAGGTTGGCAAAAAGTTGTCTTTTACTTTCAGTAAGCCTAATGTGCTGAGAAGCTCCTCAAGAGATTCAAATGAAGTGAAACATTATAGGTTAGTTCTAAAAACCTCCGTATGAGCTTTCTACATACACATGCAGCTGTGTTAAACTGAAAACATGTCCCTTTCTAAACATTTAATTGTGCACTGCTACGGGGTGATCCAACCATCACTAAATGTTTTCATGCCTTTTGCAGGTATGGGATTAATTTTTTTCTTCTTCTTCTGTGTAATCAAATTTAGCACTATTTGGTCAGAAAATCCCTGCAAAGCCTGATGAAGGTAATAACACAGAGGTACTATACACAAAGCTTCAGCTCATTACTACAGGGTGCAAAAACCGGCCGTTCACAGACCTTATGTAATTTCTCTCTAATATTTTGCAAGTTTGTGCAGATGAGTAATTTCTAGGCTTCAGCAGTCCTAATCCAGTTATAGGCCTTGCAGTCTTTACTCTCCTTCCTCTCTCCTTTGTTTGCCTTAGTAGAGGAGGAACTGAAGATTAAAAAAACAGGATCATTTTGTGCCTCACACAGACATAAAACAGGCATGATGCTCTTCAGCCTTGAAATCTCAGTTATTCAGCTGGCCTCCGCCTCCTCTTCCTGCTCTTCACATTTTTTACAATAAGAGAAGCGGCCACAAAGGTCGTCTCTGACGTCTGCAGCAGACCTCTGCTGTCATTCAGTGGCCAGCCAGACGTTATCAACGAACTTGAAAAACACATGATTTATTAATGGTAATTCTCTTCTGCTTTTGACACAAGTTACAAGGCGCAGTCTTGGATTTATGCAGCTTTTGCACTATATCGAGCACTATGCGATCTTATTTGAGCACTTTAAATACTGTTCCAATGCATTTCAAATAAACGATGTATGTATCTGCTCTATAGACAAAAATATACAGAGGTGCATTAAAAAGCAGTGGCAGGTAAGATAAAGATTAGACTGTTATAAGTGTATGTCGGAGAGTAAGCTACTTTTATAAACTATCCAGCAACCGCGAAGCAGGAGAGGCGTCAAAACGAGACAAACTGGCTCATCTCCATAAGTTTGCTGCCCTCCAATTGCGACCCTGCCAGTCAGGAAAAGACAGCGAGTCTAGGGAAGCTGCCAATGGTGGAAGTGTGAGTTTAAGTGAGTGTGAAATTGTAGCTAAAAGAAAAAAAGAAAAAAAAAGGAGGAGTGGTGAGTAGTGTGGCAAAAAATATGTTGCCAGATAAAGCTACAGAAGAATAGATCACGCGCACTGCAAATCTTCTTTTGTAAATACAACTGCAAATAGAACAAGAAGTGATTGTGAGGCTGAGCTATAAATACACACAGTAGGCGTTACGCTACCTTTTAGGAAATTTGAAGTGACAGTCAGAACAACGTTGTGGTTCTAAGCAAAAAGAAAAAGAAGCACTACTTCCAACTAAATACTAAAGAGGGATTCATTCCAAATACAGAGTCCTTTGTTTTCATCCACAGAATCAGAGTCACAGTCATGCGGGGCAAATTAGGTTTTTAGACCAGCGTGAGTGGCATTTGTAAGCAAACAGACCGGTTCCATTTTGACAACACCACCATTGGTGGCAGCAGCAACAACAGATGCAGAAAGAAGTGTGACTGGCCCACAACTAACTGATGATAAACTGACCACCCACAGATGAAATTGCACATTAAGCTTTATGTCATCATATAACCAGATCATGCACAGTATGGACAGCTCAAGCCTTATAACACATTACACTTACTGAAATAGACTAATTGAGCTAAACATCCTAATTGAGCTAATAACATTTCTGAACTTTCCAACGTCCCAGTTCTCTCCCATGCCAGTACCTCTGCAGCTTCCCTCTAATCCTAAATCTATCTCCCCTCGCTCACCGCCATCTTTTAGTTTAAGCCGCACTGTTTACCCCCCAGCAGGAAGCTTTGGCTGTGACATTTCCGCGCCTGTCATCTTACCTCCGTCCTCCTCATCAAAGGAGTTCATGCAGGGGAAATAGACAGCCAACGCTTCGAATGATGCTGACAGGCTCATCTTGCTCTGGGAACACTGGATACGCATCCCAGGAGCCGGAGGAGAGGTATCGTTCCCCTGCCTGCCCATGGTGACCGGTGGCTGTCCTCCTCAATGCGGTGAATTCGATGCTCAAGGCGTCAGCTTTGCCCTTTCTGGCTGATAAAAGCTTTAAAATGTATCTCCAATCTATACTATTCGATGGATTCCTAAGGCTAGCAGTAGAAGATGCTCTGCTGTAACAGGAGAGGGATCTGGCATCTAGTCTATCCCTAGATGCTCTGCTGACTTCATCCTAGGTAGAGCTTTGGAAAAACGCTGCTTCAGTAGTCAAGTCTTGTGCTGTCTGGGTCTGACGTTCCTGCTGCACCTCTTTCTTCAGGGGGGGAGGGGAGAGCGCTGCATTGCGCTCCGCCAATCAGAGGGCCGGGCTGCTCAGACGCACCTCGGCAGGCTCTGCGGGTGAACAAGCTCTACCCAGAGATACTGATCCCCCCCTCCTCCCTAACCCACTCCGTTTCTCAGCAGTATTTTTTTTTCATACCCTTACTTTTGTCATTTGCTTTTTCATTTTTCTCTCTGCGCTTGTTCTTTTGTTCCCTTTGTTCCGTTCATCACTACTATTTTCCTTTTTTCCCATCCTCTACCTCCCACCCCTCCCTCTCCCCCCGTTTTGTGCACACAGGCCAGTGAAAATAAGCTGCCATTAGGCCTGCCAACAGTCCTGCTACTTGATGAGAACGCACGAGCCACATGGCGATCACTCAAAGTTCACGTGCCAAACTCTGCTCCTTCACTTTACTCTTTTCCACGGTCGTGATTTCACAGCTGTGTTGCGTTAGGAGGAGTTCTGTTTCTCACAGACAAGAAAGTCAACGAAAGGGAAAAACAACGTTAAAAGCTCGACCTGAAACCCCTCTCGTCTGTCGTCCCTTTGTGGCACAGCCACGTTAAAAGAAAGTATGGCTCTCGTCATCCATCACAAACTTTTAAACAGCCACAAAGACTCTTTGTTTGAATTAGAGCCTCACATTTCTAAATATTAACTTTTCTTTTTCTTCATTCCATTTCTGCCATTTGTGGACAGCTGGGGTCAGCTTATTTTAAACAGTCGAGAGCCAAGAGACTCAACAGCGTCGCTCGCTGAAAGGACTTCTTCACCGGTGGTCCTTCAAGTGCTCATGAATGTACCACCGGCATCGGCTGTGAGTGATACCTCAAAGCAAATGCACGACTTTCAGCCGAACTCCAGCTTCTCTGGTAGCTGTCACCACCGCATTAGGTTCAAGCATAAATCCTGAGAAACTGTGCTGCCCCGACATGCTGCCAGCAGTCCTGCTTTTTTGTTCTCAATATGAATGTGGCAGAATAGGCGCAGGACAAGACAATTATGGCACTTTCTTTGCACCACGGTAAATATAGGAAGCTCCCTGTGGTGTTACTGCAGAGGCAAAAGTTCCTCTCTCTGAGACACTGCAACCTACTTCCATGAAGGAGCCACTTAATGTCCATTTGCGGGTTTCATCTAGGTCACCACTGACAAAACAACTCTTCACGTTTACCGCCACAGGGGGAATCGGAGAAGAGCGCACAGTTATAATACAAACACTTGATTTAATATGAACCACAAACTCGTTTAACTCATTTAAGGATCATGTAAGTGCTTCTCTGAATTCAAACAGTGAGAATGTTTAAACTTTTATCAGAAAACTTCTGATCTTTGCCCTCATGATGATGATGTAGCTCTGTGTTTCTGATCGTTGATCCAGGCTCAGAGGTTATCTTCTCCGTGTGATGAATTCAACTTTCTTTGGTGGTTATTTTGCTGCTTTTGTAGCACTAAGAGAAGGCTGACATTTTTTTATTAAAGTGATTTTAAAGCTATGAATTGGATGATGCTGAATGATTTTGGTCATCTCCTGTTAAGTTCTAGATCAGGGGGTGTCAAACATAAGGACCAGGGGCCTTAATCAGCCCAGCAGAGACTCTAAGCCAGCCCACTCAATGGCTTTAGAAAATATGGTGGACGAAAGTTTTGGACTTTTTCCTTCTGATATAGACATGCCACACCAAAGTAATTCAATTATTGAATTACTTTCCTGTTTTTTCACAATCTGCTATAGAAAAATCTTATTTTCTACCTATTCCTTACACTTTTAGCCCAAAGAGTCATGCTGACAGATTTCTTTCATTTACTACAACACCATTAAATGTATAACACAAAGGGGAATTTTACTGGTCGGGTTTACTTAAAATCAAACTTGGCTTTATGTGGCTCACTATGTAAAATGAGTTTGATATCCCTGCTTTAGATAAACTCAAAGCCAGCAGGTCAAAAACCTAATTAGTCTAATGACTGAGTTTATGAACAGATATGAGTTCAAGTTGTTTAAATAAGTGGAGATATTGCTGGCATGTGACTAGAAATTTGTATGATATGAATTTGATCTTTTTAATTTTTATCTTTTTAAGAAACCTGGAACTATGTTTTCCAAGCAGTTTAATTTAACTGAGGCCTCAGACGCACATGGCAACCTTCAATCACTGGGGAAAATCGTACCAATAGGTTGGCAAGTGGTTGCTTGAGGTTGTTGACTGTCTCTGGCTGAAGTCAGTCAGAAAGAGGATGCTTTACCAAACCCCCCCCCCCCCCAGGGTTGCTTTTGGTTGCTAGCAGATTGCCAGAGTTGCCTGTAATTTGTCTGGAAGACACAGACTTCAAAGACTCACTAACTAACAACGGAGCTGCTCGGAAAAAGTGCAACACAAGCTAGAAATGGAGAATATTTGCCCATAAAGTAAAAGTTGTGCCTTACCACTGAAACCAACACATTTCAAGAGATGAGACTTTTACTTTGAAGATAAACAATCTCAGTTTCACCACTGCTCAAAAAGTAGTTGGGAAGTAGTTTACAAGTTTGGAAACCAGTTTCAAACAGATCAGGGAATACATGTATTCCCCCCCTAAGTCACCACTCTTTAGGACAGGGTGACTGGGGTTTCACAATCAATTTCACAGTAATGGCCAGCAACCTGTAGCAACCTCTGGCAACTTTTTATTCCTTAGCAACTGGTGATTACTGTGGCGGGGCGTGGTTTGCGATGCTGCTACAGGTGCAATGGACGCACCTGCGCAGCATCTGCAATCACTCCTCGCCAGCTTAAAAGTCGGGACTCTGAATTAAGGTTGTTGTTATGTCGAACTGGCAGCGGGAGAGCTGCAGCTCTGTGTGTCCAACAACCGATGAAATAAACATGATTAAAATGCCACTGGGTCTGCCGTGTATGTTTACAATTACCAACCAGTCTCGATCCTTGTGCAATTGGGGCCTAAACTCCATATCTACCTTAGGTGGTTCAACTCCCTCCAATGTAAAGTAACTGGTCAGTTGTACTAATTTAAAGTAGATTCCTTAACAAAGACTGTAAGGATACCTGTGTGTCTGAATTCAGCTTTGCTTTGTCCATGTAGAGCCACACAGAGATGTTAGCAAACTTTTGGCCAAGGACTTAAATACAAAAAACTGCAGTAAAATGTTTTAGCATTAACAATGAAATATGGTCAGTGTATTTCACTCGTATGACCTGCTTAATTATATTAGCTGGACCAAAAACAGGGGAAGCAATTTGTAAAGCGGCTTATACACCAAAACCCTGCTAGAGGAATATTTCTAAGGAAAGCACATTAGGACTGCTAATAGCTGAATGCTAATCACGGTTTCCTCTACAGTAGCAATTCGTCACTCTATTCAGTGATTTTTACTAACAGTAGCAAACAGAAGTAGACAGAACCTATAACGGGCCTGCTGTTTTATTGGCAGTAAAACATGAATGTGTCTTGATGCCAGAGTGTAAATGTAAGAGAGTGTAAGTGCAAATATTAATGGATTGACTAAAAAAAATAAGGCATTCATGATTACTCCTTTAATTCAGTCACATGTTTTGGAGTGTGAGGTTCTCTGTAGATTCCTTTACAGTATCACCGTTAAGTATAGTGCTAAACTCGTCACTTGGCTTCTCTGGTATGTTTCTGCTAGAGCAAAAAAAGGTCATTAGAATTGTACTTGTACTGTGAGGTAGACTGAAGCCAGACACAGACAATATGGAACTACCAGAGCTGCAAAAAGATATAGTAAGTGCCCTTACTCATTAACTGCTTAAGAGAAAGTGGTGATTCACGTCATGGCTTTGCCAAAACAATAACAGCAGACCACAATAATTCTTCTCTCCTCTGTAGCTGGCTCGTGCGCACGTGTCTCCAGCAATGCATTAGACACGTGTGGATAACTTCAAATTTTGTATCTTGGGCACAGTTTATTGTTATCTGTCCACCCACAACCAGTGACATAGTGAAAGAAAGAGGCACTGCAACAATTTTCACTTGACCTGACACGCACAGCAACTGGAGACAAAAATATGCTTAATTACAGTCAACATTAATGCAGCACGTGGATGCGTGTTCACGGACTGTGAAAACAGAGTTTGCATCAAGTACGAAAAGAAACTTTGAAACTTTTATTTGCTGGGTAATACAGATCATGCTTAACAAAAAAAAGACTTCATTACAGATCAGAGCATTTTAAACACACTCAGCAATGTGTTTGTAGTAAGAGTGTAGTTAGAATCTAGGTCGCGTCACTAGACCTTTAGCTGCTTTACCTCTTTATTAAAAACACGTGGCTGCAGTTACCAAGACCAGATTGCATGTTAGATAAATGACGTGCCGAAAGACTTCAGGAGCCAATATTGGCTGGCCTTTCTATTAAACGTTGACGTGATCGGGGTGCCAGTTAAGCAAGACATCAGACCTTTAGCTCATGTGATTTAGAATTAAAGTATTTGACACTCCTTCCTCTAAAAGCATCTCCATCTTAGGTCATAAGCGTACTACTCTCTGATTTCACAACACTGTGACTAATGCTGGTTAACACAGAACATATCTTGCTTTGCTCTATACTATGATAAATCTGCCAGACAATGACCACACAACTGGAAATCACAAGCACCTCAGAAGGCAGGAATGTGAAGAATCTACAACAACATAGGACCGTAATATCCCAGAAGTCCTTGTGTACAATCTGCCTGAGAGGTGGTGGGACTAACAGGCGAAAGCCTTCAGAAGTCTTGATGTGAGTGATGAGCCCAGACCAGGCCAAGCATCAGACAGCAACTCTGACCCTGCACACTGTAAACAGAGCTTAATGGAGGGCTCTAACACTTTCCCTCACATGCATGGACGTAGGCAAACAGACACCAATAAGCATGTGAATATGTACACAAGGATACAGTGCAAAGGTAGATAAACACGCTTGCTACAAAAACAGCTTTCCCTCCTGTGTCTCAGTCAAATATAATGAGGAATGTGAAGCTATGTGTGATGTCCAATCTCACCTCACATTATATTAAAGCTGCATCCAGAATATCTTTGGCTGCTACACATAAAGACACAATCTTGACATGTACACAGTACAAAAAAAAAACCCAAAACAAATCTTTAGCTTTCTTTACGTTCCTCTTTTTTAAAAATAGCATGATGCTAACATTGTCTGGACACAGTTGTTATGTCTGCACGCAAAGAAACAATTTACTGAAATATGAATATGAAAAGGCCCAGTCAAACTTAAAACCTTAAATGGCTGAACACTTCATAAAAATGCATAACGCAATCAAAAGTGCTCAAAATAAAATAATGTTCCACCTCAAGTTGTTTACTACATATGAAAGGAGACTCCACTCACACATGTATACACAGCGTTTCCTGCTCTTCACTTTGCACCTTAGGTAGAAGTTGTCAGGCTAAAAGCAATATTTAAAACGGGCTCTGCAGGTGACGTTTGAACAGTTTGTCCCCTGGCTGCCTCCATCCACTCAGTGGTGCAAACACTGAAGCAACAACAGATGGAAAACTCATTAGAAAGAGAAAGAGGATCCAAATACGATCTGATAGAAACTGCTGACATCTCTTACGGTCACAACAGACTACTGTCATATGCAATATGTTCTTTAGATTGCGAAAATTGCAACAATTATATTACTACGGCTTATTTACCTCTCAGACTGAAAGAGGAAATAAGTTGCTTTAACCACTTTTATAAAACACAGAAGCATCCAGCCCAGACTCTATGACTACCCTTACCACAGTATTTTTCCAGTACATGCCTCATCAGACTTCCTCTCTGACTGACAGCTACATTTAAAGAAAAAAAAAAAAACAATCAGGAGAGGAAGTACAGTATTTTTAGCAATGCCTAAAAATCTAAAAATGCATTGTGTAAGTTCTATTTTAGCTCTGCTCGGGCGGGAGCGAAGAATGTGCTGTGCTTGAACTGCGAGACGTGGCAGTACAAGTGTATTCTTAAACTGCGTCCAAGCTTCAAATTCAGGCAAGGGAGACATATGGCTGAGGAGTGTGAGTCACACCGCAGGTAAAAGCACCGTGCAGCTGATGGAGCAGGGAATGGGCAGAAGATGAGTCAACGGCTTTAAACCTGAGCTCACTGAGATGCTGCCTGAAGACAAATAATCTTTGACTCAAACATATAACATACCAGTAGGGATGGGTATCGTTTAGGATTTATCCATACCAGTACCAAACCGGTACTTTTGACATGGTGCCGGGGCTTAAACGGTGCTTGAACCGGTGCTTAAAGAATGGAGAACACAAACTTTGTCCAAAAACCTCTCATGTTTAGCTGTTTTTTTGTAAAAAGATAACAATGTTAGCCTTTTCTGCAGCTAGAGGGCATATATGGTATCACTCTTGGCTGGAAGCAGTGCTTAAACAATGGAAAAAAAACACAAACTTTGTCCAAAAACCTCTCATGTTTAACTGTTTCCCACTTTTTCTTTGGTCATTTTAGCCTTTTTGGCCAGGGTGAAGGGAGTACCTGCCATCAAACAAGAAGAAAGCCGTATGTAACTACGATGGTGTTTGCTAGTTCACCTTACATGAATTCATGTAATAACGTGGTTATTCTACTCAAAGCAAATTACACACGAACAACATTAAGCTACTCACGCAGAGAAGAACGGCTGCTGCTGCCATCATCATCCGTCATCATTTCTGCTACACTGGCAGGGCTAGGGGCCAGGACTCTCCTCTTCGGGTTTTTGGGGGATGTTGCTAACTCCGGGTCTGATAACAGGCAACCCACGCGCAGTAGATGTGCACGGTGTGAGGTCTGGCAGCAAGCTATCAAATACGGTGCATTTCTCGGCTTTTAACAAAATGCTATAGGTTGCCAGGTGTTTCATCAGATTCGAGGTGTTACCTCCTTTGACAGTATCACAGTGTCACCTTAAAGCACTTGTTGCAGGCTGCTCAGTTTGCATCTTTTGCTGTGAAGTACAGCCAGACTTTTGACCGCTTCGCCTTGGGCATTTTTAATCTGTAGCTCTGCTCTAAAAGAACGTACGTACCTGGGCCCGCCTACTATCCTCGGAAACGTAAAATGATTGTCTAGAATCCAAAGTGTGTCACATCTCAGGAAAAAAAAGCACTGAAATAAAGCACCGAAATGTGTGCTCCTTTTCGGTCTGGTTACTACCGTTTATGTCAGAACCGGTGCCATACCGGTACCCATCCCTACATACCAGTCATGTGAATGGCAGAGTCCACCCAAACTTTTGACTGATACTGTTTATTTACAACACTCAGCATTTTTTTTTAAAAGTTGTAAAATCATGTGTACTTTCATCCTTCTATGGGTCACTGTGTGTTTTTAGTCTACTCAAAGCAGAAAATCACTGAACATGATAATGAAACTTCCCATATGGAAAAGAAATAGAAAAAACTTATAAAAGATTTGCTTAAGATTTGGCTTACTTCATATAGTGAATCATATAAGGCTTATATGATTTACTCATGAAAGTGGCCACTTTCTCATTACTTTCATATATTGTTTTAGTAAGTATCCAAAACATACGTTTCATTTATAGAATTTTTCAAGGGATCTTATATCTGTTTTCACTCTTGTATGCTTTTCATACAAGTTTCACACAAGACAGATACAAACCTTATAAGATTTATATATATCTTTTCCATATGGGTTAAAAGAAATTAAATTTAATTGAAACGCTTTTATTGTGTAGATTCTTTATTGTTCAAGGTTAAAACATTTTGAAATAACTCGCTAATTTCCTGAAGCTTAATAGCTTAATAGTCTAGCACTGGCAGCTCTTCATATTTTCTTTAGATCACAACTGAATTATGCAACGCTTAAACAGCACAACAAGTGGCGGGAATGAGAATCAGCACTGGTCCATCTACGCCCCCACCCTCACCTATGGTCACAGGCTTTGAGTAGTGACCAAAAGAGGGAGAGCGAGAGATAAAAGTGGTGGAAATGAGCTTTCTCCAAAGGGTGGCCTTTTCCTTAGAGATAGGGTGAGGAGTTCAGCTATCCAGAAGGGGCTCAGAGTCGAGCCGCTACTTCTCGACATCGAAAGGACTGAGTTGAGATGGTTTGGGCAACTGACAAGGATGCCTACTGGGTGAGGTGTTCTGGACATGTCCCACTGGGGGGGAGGCAATGGGGCACACCCAGGACACATTGGAGAGATTATATCTCTTGACTGGCCTGGGAATGCCTTTGCGTTCCGAGTGGACAAACTGGAGGAGGTGGCCGGGAAGAGGGAGATCTGGACTCTCCTTAGGCTGCTGCCTCAGCGTCCCGGTCCCAGATAAGCAGAAGTAAATGGATGGATGGATGAATAAAGAGCACATTAAGAAAAAAAAAACATCTTCAAAACAAGAACATTGGTTAATATCTTCAAAACAAGAACATTGGCTGATAGCTTAGAAAGGACAAAATACACTGTCTGCTGGGAGAGACACCATGTCCTGCACACGCTCAGTATGAAAACAATCTGTTTAGTACGCTACCTCGGAAATTCACATCACAGCTTATGAATAAACAATATGACTGAGTGATCATTTACAGTCAGAACACCCAACCCCCCCCACACACACACACACACACACACACACACACACACACACACAAAGAGCATATACTTGTCTTAGCTGATATCTGTGCACTCTTAAACTGTTTTTCAGACATTAACTTTAGACAATCTCAGGAGTCAAGGGTCAGAATTATGTCCATAGTTGTTCTTTTGCATATGAAATAGTCCCCTTCACATGTGTTTGTGTTACCATTAATACTCTGTATTGGTTGAAGTAGCTGCCTGGAAGGAGTGTGCAGCAGGCAGGCCACAGGATGCCCAGTTGCTAGCAATGAATAAACCAGACAGGTATTAGCTGTTCATACATCAGTAGCTGGCAGCTTGGGAACTGGCAGGTTAAAGACCAGCTTGTGTGTGATCCAACTGTGCAGGAGGTTTGCCATGTTCCCTTCTGCTAGTTAGGTCTTAGAAAAGTTCAGGACTGTTGCGTAAGTGTGAAAACAACTTTAGCACATAAGTGGGCGTCAGTTCCAGCACCAGGAAGTGTGACAGTGTAATATTATTTCCCCCAGGGATCAATAAAGTATTCTGATTCTGATTCTGATTATGGTAAATGGCCTGTATTTGTATAGCGCTTTTACTTAGTCCAAAGCGCTTTACACTACATTCAGTCATCCACACATTCACACACTGGTGATGGCAAGCTACATTGTAGCCACAGCTGCCCTAGGATGCACTGACAGAGGCGTGGCTGCCGGACACTGGCACCACCGGGCCCTCTGACCACCACCAGTAGGCAACGGGTGAAATGTCTTGCCCAAGGACACAACAACCGAGACTGTTGGAGCCGGGGCTCAAACCGAACCGATTACAAGACGAACTGCCAACTCTTGAGCCACGATCTCATAATATAATGAGAAAACGCATTAGGGTTTCATCTTAATCAACTATACAACCATCACCAGAGATAAGATCAATTTAATTCAATACCTGCTTGCTTTGCATCAGTTATAAGTTGCTAAGTTTCACTGACGTTTTATGATCTCCGATCGCCACGTCAATGCATGCCTTTTACTTTGTGTACGCTAGTTGGGGGATAATATAATTAAAGTGTGAGTTTAAGTATCATCCCAAGTGAGACAGAACACAAAGGGACTTCATTAAAGAATTCATAACAACAATTTTTTCAGGGTAATTTACACTGTAGGGACTTGGCAGCTGGGATTTATTTGTTATGGACATCATGTAATGAAGATATAAAACTGACATCTGGTGCATACAACAACCAGCCATGAGAAATCCGTACTGTCAACTGCAGAGGGTAAACCTTAACAACTTCCAGACCAACTTCAGTACTAACTGCAGAAGCACTATAATGGACACCCATGAACGCTGTGCCTGTAAATGTTGGTGGCGTAAAGCTTTAGGGCTACTCGGGTAAGCCTGACTGAATAAGTGCAGACTTCACAGATGGACGACCGTGTTCAGTCATTAGATGAAAACTGTCAATCACATAATGCTGCCTCTTGCTCAGTTAAAGCACTAATAAACTGAATCTGCTGAATAACTTTTAACAACAGGATGTTTCAGGATCATCCATTGCTATTTCTGAGTCATGTGTGGAAATGAGGGTTTTATTTTTATTGTCTGCTGCATGTCGATTACTGGACCTACTGCTGACCATCATGACTCATTCTTGCAGCTGATTCATGAAACAAATCTGAAACTTTCAAAAGCCTCATCCTACCTAAAGTAGATCAGCAGTTATTTAGGTCAATGCAAAGATGACTTGTCTGAGTGCCTGGACTGATTAACAACCATGAAGCCGCTTTTGAATTGTTGAAATCGAGAATGATGGAGGACACGCAGGGGAAAAAGAACAGCTAGAAGAGATGGTAGGGGGAATAATGAAGGAGGTTAGAGAAAGATGGGAAGAAAACACAATAATGATAGAGATATAATAATATCAAGAAGATCTGAAAGACTAGGTGAGGCAGAAAGAGGGTTGGGGCTGTACCTGTGCTGCTGTGTTCCATTCATGCATCACTCTGAGAGCAGTGTGTCTGCGCCGGCCCCCTAGGAGATTAATTAGCGGCCTCAGCTAGCAGAGGAGCTGCTGAGATAGGCACCCAGCTTAACACCGAAGATAAATTACCTTGGCTGAAAGCTCAAAGTTCAGCTATTTTACCACATACAAAAACAGATGTATGTGGAGGTCCAAAACTGCGTCAGTACCTGGTGTAATAGGAGGGAGAAAGGGGGGCAGCCATCGCTTTCTTTCTATACTGTATACATTTGGCTATAGGTTCACTCAAAGATTAGTACTCAAAGCAAAGTTTTGAATCTTTTACTGACCAGACTCAAGCCGCTGAATATTTCAACTCTTCATGGATGAAATATCTCCATATAAATCTTCATTAGTCAGTTACCCAGCTATGTGACCGCAGAATCAGGTGCACTATCAACATTAAATCTGAGGTCACCAAAATAATTCAGTTTCTAGGAGCAAAAATAGGACGGTTACATGACAAGATGTTTACAGATAACTTTTAGAGCATCAAAATAAATGTCTTAGGGAGAAACATTATAAAATAACTATAAAAAAAGAACAGAGACTTGAATTTATCTCCAGATTTATAAAAAGAGAAGGTCAAATCTGGTCAGGTTTCTTTCAGGGTCGTAAGAAAAAATAAATAAATTGCTGGAACACTCCAGGCTGCACCCAGGGGAACAGGAAACTAGATGTTACTGACAACGTATCATATAACATACTTAAATCCCTCCCACTGATTCCACATATTCCTTATTTCTATATCACTGCAGGCTACCTCGGCCACTGTTGCCTTTTTTGTTTGACTGATCATCATCTCAGCCTTAATACTTAGAGGCCGGTGCTGAGTCACAAAGATCGCTGTGCAACTGCATGTGAAACATAATGAGGACAGGTGGGGGTGGGGAGACACAAGTGAAATTTATTATCAGGTAAAACGCTACCAGCCATGCTACAAAAATGGTTTCAGGGGCTTAATGAGTATGAAGTGTTTTATAAAGCCATTACCTCACATCAGCTAAAGTTGTAAACAACTGGAACAAAATTTGTTTTTTTATTTAAAGTGGATTCACAACACCATAAGGCTGAAAACAATATTTAAAATTAAAATATTAACAAACAGAAAAAGGAAAGAATGAAAAAGCATCCCACCTGCAGATCAGCAGCACAGATAGCAATTACACTGAAATTACAGGCTGCCCTCTTCAGAGGCGAGTTGGAAGGAAAGTTTATGAAGAAATACACACGTGGTGAAAGTATGAAGATGGATTTCCAATAAGCTTGCAACATTAGACTGTTTAACTATCTGCTTTTTAATCTGCATGGAAGCTGCTTTACTGAGGTGTTTAGGAAATAAACTGCATCTCTGTCAAGCTTAAAACATAATGCACATAGAAGAAAGGATAAATAAATTACTGAGATAAATTAACATAATAAGTCAAGCTGATGAATGATTGAGTGACAATGCCTTAAATGATTGCATGTAAAAGCCTAATAGTGTTTTTTAAAAGTATTTCAAAATTTATATTTAAAGTTAATGTAAACTATCAAATAAACTCAACAATTCGCTGTTGCTTAGTAACAACATAGTATAACAAGAGCGAAAACCTCTGCCACTCTCCGGATAGTGTTTACTTGTAAGGGAATGATACTGTATTTTCTATATATTCATTTTTGTTAGCCTGTCCTGTCCAAGGTAGTTGGGATAGGCTCCAGCCCCCCGTGACCCTGACAAGGATAAGCAGTAGAGAAAGGATGGATATATTCATTTAGTCTTCTGCGTGTGGTAAAAAAAATCAGATAAGGGTACCGTGACAGATGTTTAGGTTGATTACACAAACATTACGTAGGTTGAAATTCACTGATTTGTAAGTAACTGAACATGAATATGTTGAGCTTAATTTTTAATATTATACTATAGTATATATAAAAACAGGCAGCTCGTTTTATTTCTCTCAACAATACGTTCTTTGATGATATAACACATTTTTTAACCAATAGATCATTGAGTGGAGCTTGAAGACCTTGGTGGATGTGAGTCAAATTAGAATGACTTGTTAACGAGACCCCACTTCACAAGTTTTATCAGAATTCATTCAAAAATTTTCGAGCTATCCTGCTTAACGACGCACACAAATACTGCCAGAAACATAACTTCATTGCAGGAGGTAATTATTTCTTCTTAACATCTAATTAACTAGTGATTAAAAAGCATTTCTTGATGCATTACTGAACCTGAGCCTGAATTAGAATCAGCTTAACTGGCCAAGCATGCAAGGACTGTGACTGTTTTCAGAATGAACACAAAGAAAAAGAGAAATAAACTCATAAAATTGACTCCCATGTGTCCACTGTTTGCTTTGTACTGCTCACTCAGTTCCTGTTACAACCCCGAGAACTAAGAAAGTAAATTTCCATCACTTTAGGTAGCATATTTATGCAGCAGTTAGCAGTTGTTGGTCTAAGCATATTAAAGCACTCCTACTTCCTGTAAAGTGTACCATCTTGCACTGTGGACCGAGAGAATGACGACTGAGAGCCAGAGCTGCCAAATTTGTACACACTACTCATGGCGGTCACCTGGGAGCACATCCATTCCACCTGACTAACCAGTGTTTGTCAAAGCCAGAGTCGTGCTGCTTGGGTGATCTACCCATCCCCCATTGGCACTGCACACACAACCCCCCCCAAAAAAACAAAAAGAAAAATCAGCCATGCTTTTGAATGCACCTTTGAAACGGGCCCAGCACAGCGCACAACAAAGTAGGACACAAGACAACTTAGCAGTGTACGTGCTGGTGCAGAAACAAATACAGATACTGAAAGGGAGATGCATGCACACTCTTACTAACTCCCTCTGATGCACTTAAAAGCAATGAGTAAAATATTGATAGCCCGAGGAGGTCTGGGCTACTCAGTATGTGCTCTGTACGCACTAGGAAAGAAAGTATGTTCATGTGTCTGCTAAAATGAGTATCTTCAAAATCTGTATCCATATAAAAGTCAGAATAAATGCCATTTGTTTCTACTGGTCTCAAAATTGAACTTCAGAGGGTTCATCTTATTCAGCAACAAAAACCTTCATTGTCAAAAACATTAGCATCTCCTAGCTATTATACGATAAAAATCGTATAATAGCTGCAAAGACGGGCTAATTGTCATATTGATGTGATTAACAGTTAGTACAGTTATTAACCCGCAGAGATAAGGCAGCAGCCCATGTGCCAGTTAAATCACGAGCCAGGGAGGGGTGGGGGACAGCACAACGCCACGTGAGCGTACCATCTCTCCACTTTCTCGCTCGTCCCTCCTCATCATACACATGCATTCACCCCCCTGCTGTGGTATTGGAAAAAGCGCTAATGGACAGAAGTGATTACTGGCCACCTTAAGGTTGAATAGGTGAGATGAATAGATACGGTCACAGCCTCGCAGGGGGAGTGGACGAATCGCCTGACCTTCGCATGAAAAGACCAGACTCCAATCTGTCATCCACAAACTTCGCTGCACACCACCTGCTAGGCTGTTTTTTCACACTGTGTGGCACCAGGTAATGAGCAATTTTGAAAAGAAAGCAAGATGGAAAAAAAAACAAACCCAAAAAACAGAACACCTTGCAAAGTGTAGAATAGCGAAAGCCCCTTTTCCACAGCAGATAAATACACATTACTACTTTCAGCTACAACACACCCTTTCTTGTTCATATCTCGCACGTGCACGTGGTCTCACATGTTCTCACGTGCACCCGGAAACAAATACAACTGCAGATGGCAATAGTAAAAAAATCACAGTCAAAAGAGCATCAAACGAAAAAAAATGTGACAAATATTGAAAATTGTGTTTTAGTTGTGTTTGGAAGGATCAAATCCAGTTTCCCAGAATGAAAACATGAAAACACAAATTTGCACATCATAAGCACAACAAATGAGCAGCTTTGGGCTCGGAAAGGACAACTCAAACTGAGTAAAATATCAAAGAAAAGAACAAAGGGAGGTAAGCAAAAAGGGGAGAGAGGAGTTGAATTCACTGTTACCTAGAGAAAAGAGAAAACATTGTTAATAGTATTTTCTTCAGCTCAAAGCCCTTGCACTAAAAAAAGAAAAAGAAATCTGAGGGGAAACTGGAAATAGAAGAATTAGTACTTGGTATCAAGAACAGAGCGAGACGAAGCAAAGTCAACACAGAGACAACGAGAGGCCACGGGACAGATGCAACACTGAACACTGGGAGCACGCTGGCTGTGTGACTGGATGCCCTACCTGTTTGGCTGAGTTGAGAGGTACTCCGGCTCTTGCGCGACATGCCAACCATGGCCTGCATTTTGGCACCAATGCTGGAGCGCCTCTTCTTGTCGTCAGTGCCTACCGTGCCAACCGCCGTGTCCGACTGACTGCCGTCCGTCTTCTCCAGGTTACACATGTCGCCACTGATGCTTGTGCTCTTGGTCATGTTCATCCCACCCGACGAGCCCATCTGCCTGTTTTTCATTTTGGATGCAAAGTCACTGTCAGCCACCACCATAGATGGGGGGGAGGGAAGGGGACAGGTGAAGACAGAGAAGAGAGGACAGGGCAGAGAAGGGGAGAGAGGAAGCCAGTGGAGGGGGATTTGAATTGAGAGATGATGGAGGAGGAAACAGAAGGAGAGGATGGAAGAGGAGAGGAGAGGGATAGTAGATGACAAGGTGTGGGGTGAAAAGGAGAAAAGGACAGAGTTCAGGTACAGGAGTTCATGACTTACAGTATAGATGAGGTTAACACTGATGTAGTGTATATTCTAAAGCCTTTTCATGCAGTGAAAGACCAACCATAGCCTACTCTCCAGCTCTGTAAATGGGTTTGTAAAAGTTTTGAAGCCGTTTGGGAAATCGGGAGTAACATAGAGTTAATACTCTGCATTTTATCTGTTAGGTTATTTAGTTTTTTGATTTAAGATGTCTAAAGACACTAATCAACTAAGACTCTGGTAGTATTCTGAGTATTCATTTAATAATCAAAGTATTAATTTATTAAATGAAAAGTTCACGGACATCCACAAGTAGGTAAGAGTTGTGATCAAGCGCTCAAAGCTGCACACAGAAAAGTTGCCTGTCATCAGCATTATTCTCCAGCTCCTGCAGTTTGAAAGGAAATAGGCCAGTGTTCAAATGAGGGTCCTATTTTAGCCCTGCCAGTAAAATTATCTTTAAGAGACAAATTACATTCTGTATCATAGGCTCTGAATTCTTAATGGGATAAGTTACGTGTAGCACCCTCATTAATTTAAGTGTCTGACCTCCATCATGTAACTGTGTTGCAAAGACCACTCATAGAAAGATGTGCTGGGTAAAACGGGAGAAGGTTTAATACATTTTGACGACTGATTCCATCAATTAATTCAATCGTACTCCAAATTTCACATATATCAGACACTCTGCTGTATTTGATAAACGCTGGAGTTTATGTCTGATATGGTTGCGACATCTCATTATCCTGCGCATGAACACAGTGATGCTTTTAGTTTAGGCAATCAGCCGTGCCAAAACATCAGCAGTCGACCAGGCCTTCGTCTGTCTCACGCACATTCTCAGGCAGTTAGCTCATAAACAACATATGGAACCGTCATGAATGTGTGAGCACGTAGTAATGGCTGCTCATGTCACTCCTTGCTATGCTGGCGTGGATAGTATACACTGGCACATGCGTATCCTGTTTTGGCGGTCTGCACTTCATATTTTGTTTTTCAGCTGCTGTTGGTGAAATAAATCAGGTGTGCTGTTAAAGAGCACCTCGTACCCCAGCCAGCAGTAGCAAACCTTTTGTTTATACCAGTTCTAGCACCAGTGGCTTCTGTTAAGTATCAGCCTGTGCTTCAACACATAAATATTGAATGCTTATTGGGAGATTAGCGCCTTTGATCGGTTATTGCAGCCCAGAGGCTTTGAAGACGACTCCAAGCGCTCGGCCGGCACCACGGGCCCGTGTGCTACAGGTGACATTCTAAAATATGCTCTTTCACCATCATCGCAGTGAGGCTGCATTTCATCTGCTCCTCACACGGCGATCGCGCCGCTTCTTTCATTACATCAGCACAGCAGCGAGGTCAGGGGGGATCGTGGCCTCCAACAATGATTGCCAGCTGAGGTTAAAATGCATGAGCGCAGAGCTTTCAATTAGAAATTTATGTTCTGTAAAATATTTAGCGACACAAAATAGGAAATGAGATGAAATGTATTCTTCTGATGGAATAAATGTCTCGTCTAATTCCCTACTTGTCTAATAGAACACACAGTGCCTGTCACCATGTTTATATCAAAGGCAAACTTTAATCCTTCTCTAGGAGGATGGCCAATAATAATATTTAATCTAAAGTGATGAACACTGCCGGTACGTGGACACATTCTACCCATTATCGGAACAGATGAATTATACCCAAACCGCTAAGGGTCTATGATGGTTTGTTCCCTAAAGGGTGAACTTGCAACTGGATTGAATAAACATTTGGCTCTAACTGAATTGACGGCGCTTTTATTTTTCGTTTGTTTTTTTTTGTCAAAATGCACAAACATCTGCTCTTAATGGACACACTGTTCTAAAGTAAATCATAGTCTCACGATTCTTCATACTCTCATAAACTGGTGTAAAAGGACACCTTACTTTGATTGTCCTCAATAAAAACAAGTGCATAAAATCTCTCGCACCTCCTCTCATTACAGTTTCGCCACTCTCTGAACAGGTCTTGGCACTCAATCCAGGGTTGCTGTGTAAATATGCCTACTTGGAAAACTGGGTCTCTCCAGGGATTTCTGATTTTCAACCTCAGCTCAAAGAACACAGAGCTCCTCATCATGCAGATTGCTCACCATGCATTTTCATCTAGGCCAACATGTTCCCAAAGCATAACCCAACCCCAAAATACCTTCGAAATCTTTGGTGTTGCAAAAATGTAGACAGGTTTTGCTACACAAAGCTGTCTTTAATAGGCCAATCTCCATACTGTATCATGTATTGATCATTTTTAGAAACCGATGGTAAACATTTAAATAAAGTCTTCTAAAAGGAAATGAGTCAATAGATATTAAGCAACTTTGGGGTGAAATATACATTTTATTTATTTAGTCTCACTAACAACAAGGAAGGAGCAGCTGTTATTAAAGGTGAATCATAAATGATGTATGGAAAAGTGCAGGTACCATGGCAACCGTGCCCCAAATCAGAGCATTAGCATGCGTTCATGCCTGTCAAATTTTTTTTGTGCTTTTTTTTTTTGCAGAGGTTGCAGTGAGCAGAATTGAAGTGATTAATTAAAGTCTGGATCTCATATTTATCTTAAGCTGTAACTTGGATACGACAGTCTCATTCAGAGCAGAGATTTTCACTTCTGTCTTCAAAGGACTAAAAACACACACGGCTATCATGATGCTCGTATGCCAAGCCTGTTTAATGTGTAGCAGATGTGTATTTACACTGTGACCTCAATACATAGGAGATGACTCATAAATAGATGTAGCTGGTGGCCATGTTTCTGCTAAATCACACTGCTTTACTACTTTCACACACACAGATAAGGAGAGCAGCGAATGCATCTTTTGTAACTTGAAGCACATCGCGTGTCACTTGCTGACTCCTCAAATCATCTCGATACATGTGATTGACTGTTTTCAGTATTCTGACTTCAAATCTGGAGGCTCTCATAGAAAAGCTTTTTTACCTATAGATATTCTCTGCTTGATTACGGTTCAAGTTCTGAGATTTGTGGCTTCAATGCCCAGTGGCACAATTGACTATGCAGTGGCATGAATAACAGATACGCTAAATGTTCTATCTCATACATGCTCTATCTCACAGATCCTAAGATTATTAACATGCAGCAATTTTGTTTTTTCTATTGTGTGCAGCTGCAAAAATCATGACTCAGTGAGCAAACCTGAATGAACAAAACGACGCGGAGGGTTTGATTTTTTATCTCTCAAAAAGCAGAATATTGCATTACTCACAACTAGGTGGAATATCAGTTTATACTGTAGCTGTCATGAAGGAACAAGGGTTGATCACACAGATGAGAGTTGCCAGCTTTTTTTAAAAGTAGGACCAAATGAGCTCACTTTCAGTCAAGATGAAACACGTTGCAACTGCAGCATTGTAGCTTAAATCAAATCTCTGGGACGCGTGTGCTCAAGTCGGCTTTTTTCAAATCTCATTTGTACGTTTCCGGTGAATTCACTGAAAGTGATTACCCCGTGGTCATCAGTATGAGGTTTGTGATGTGACACATAAAAACAGGGAAATATCGAGGAGTAGCTGGAGACAAGGAGGAGGTTTGAGTCGACAAGTTGCACGTGCAAAACATGACTGCAGGGGAGCAAGTGAAGAACATGGACTGATAAAATACTGATGCAGCATCCCAACACAACACAGCACACACAATAAAGCAATATACACAGCAACTTCAGAGCAAACCGATGGATGAGTGGGCAAAGCGTTAGGACTTCCTAATCTTCTGTTTGCACTGTATAATCCACGATCCACTGTGTAAGTACAATTTACTTACACTTCAGTGGATCTGCTCCTGTTTCTGCATGTGCATTTAGCCTCCTACGCGCATGTGCAGAGTGCACCTTCTCAATCAGACGGTGCACACTAGTGTAGAGTTAATCACGCGTGAGAGGGTGTAGCTTTTATCTTAATGTGTTTTCTGTTAAGACCGAGGGGCAGAACTAATATTGGTGAGAAGCGCTTGCTTGGATCCTGCTGTGAATGAGATTTGATAATAAAGACATCTTATCAGGAGTGCAAGCTAAGCTTCTTTCTGTTGGCCTTCCAAATAAATTTTGCTCTTGAATTTGCTCTTGACACAATTTTCAGACCTGCTAGTCCAGCACAGTGCAAAAATGAAACCACAGTCTCTTGTGGTTTACCAGGAAATAGTGTCATGTTAAATATAGTCTTAACATGTTAGAAGCCAAGCTTCTAATATACCAAGGCAAGAAGCCAAAGCTCACTAAACATTTAGACATGAAGGTCCACTCAGAAAAACAACAGCTTTTATGATGTGTAGTAAAATATCAACAGTTCACCTAAACTCTGATTTAAATAAGTCTTCAACTTTATATTTACTGTACATCTCTATGCACACTTTGTGTGAATATGACTATTACTATTATTATTATTATTATTATTATTATTATTATCATCATCATCATCATCATCATCATCATCATCACTTGTATGTACAGTTATATGTTTAATACAGGGAGGCACTTTGTTGAACCTCTTAGCAAATCAAAAAGTGATGTTTACGAGGGTCTTGCAGTACACCTTGTGGTAATGCTGGATTTACAGTACTGCATTAAATCTGTGCCATAACCTGGTGCTCACTTTCTCATAAATGTCTCATAAATATTGATCAGCAAAAGGCTGATACCTATGTGAAACATAAAGCAACAGGCTGTGATTGTATCTAGCACACTCATAATCCTAATAGTATTTTTCCATAGTAAACATGCAGTTTTTCTTGTTTTCATTGCTCTTTTTCATTGGTTCGAAGGTCTTCTCTACTTCCTGCAGGTCGATAAAAGTAACTGTTGTTTAAAAGCATGAAACATGAAGAGCTCAGTTTTCCTCGTGGTGTCAGAGCATCGCAGGCATACGGTGAAAGCAAGCTCTGATTAAGTGCAGTACTATAAATTCAGGCTGAAGGTTATTCTTTAGATAGTAACTGTAAAGTTCACATTATCTGATGTGTGAACAGACTGCATGGACACCAACTGTTTTCATGTCACTGCAATTATACACTGCTCAAAAACGTTAAAAGGAACACTTTAAAAATACATTCGATCCCAATGGGATGTGTGCATGACTCACAACACTGGAGCGTGCACTTATTGAGATGACCACTGCTGTCCTGGGAGATCTCCCCCAAAATCTGGACCAGAGTATTACTCAGCTCGTCGACAATCTAAGGTGCAACTTGGCAGCGTGGACTGAGTAAAACATAATGTCCCAGAGGTGCTCTGTTGGATGTAGGTCAGTTGAGCGTGGAGGCCAGTCAGTAGTATCAATTTCTTCATCCTCGAGGAACAGTGTGCTTACTCTAATTACATGAGGCCGGGCATTGTTGTGCACCAGGAGGACCCACTGCACCAGTATAAGTTCTGACAATGTGTCCAAGAATTGCATCCTGACACCTAATGGCCGTCAGGATGTGTGAGGCCTGTGGGTTCCTCCATGGATTATGCCTCCTCAGACCATCAAGGAGCCACCACCAAATTGGTCATGCTGAACGATGTTACCCTTCCACGTCTGTCACATGGGCTCAGAATGAACCTGCTCTCATCTCTGAAAAGCACAGGGCACCAGAGGTGGAGCTGCTGATTCTGGTATTCTATGGCAAATTCCAATCAGGCTCCAGTGCTGAACAGTGAGCACAGAGGCCACTTGAGGACGTCGGGCCCTCAGGTCACCCTCATCATGTCTGTTTTTGATTGTTTGGTCAGAGACATTCACACCAGCGGTCTCCTGGAAGTCATTTTGTAGGTCTGGCAGCACACATCCTGTTCCTACGTGCACAAAAGAGCAGATACCAGTCCTGCTGATGGGATAAGGACCTTCTACGGCCCTGTCCAGCTCTCTTAGAGTAAGTGGCTGTCTCCTGGAATCTCCTCCATGCTCTTGAGACTGTGCTGGGAGACACAAAAATCCTTCTGGCTATGTCACACATTGAAGTACCATCCTAGGGGAGTTGGACTATCTGTGCAAGCTCTGTAGGGTCCAGGTACCACCTCATGCTACCAGTAGTGACACTGACCCTTGCAAAATGCAAAACTATTGAAAAAACAGTCAGAAAAGATGAGGGAAAAACATCACTGGTCTTTACCTGGAAAACCATTCCTGTTTTTGAGGTTATGCACCTCTAATGCACCTGTTGATAATTTCATTACCATCAAAGAAAAAGTTTAACACCAACCCACAAGTTGAACTGACTTGATGCTCTGATTAAAAAGTGTTCCTTTATCTTTTTTAAGCAGTGTAAAATATTAATGCTACTCTACCTTAGTATTGTTAAAGGTCAACAGGGCCACAGTTACACCATCATCAAGGTAAAGAGAGGAGGGTAGTCACCACACTCTGTCTTGCACGTCCTCATATAAATGTGCAAAAGACAGTCGTCCACTGGGATCTACAGCGGGATCTATACTACTGTTAGTAGTTTTCTTCATCATTGTTAGTCTACAGTTTGAAGCTGCTACACATGTGTTACCTGAGGTCAGTCTCTGAGATACTCCTTTGGTGCAAGTCCTCTTCTTTCTCCACCAAATCCTTCTGATGCTCTTCGCCTGCGTCTACCTTTCCCTCCCACTCCTTCCCCCCTCTCTGCACCCTTCCATCTTTACTAGCCCCTCTGCCTTTTTCTCCTGCCTCCTCTTCCTCCCTCACTTCTCCTAACTGCTCATCCCCCTCCCGAGAATGGCTCCTCGATCGCAACTGGCTGAAGATGGAAACAGAGGCACAAAGAGCAGCACATGCAAAGCCAAAAGAAACAGAAAAAACAGAAAAAAACAAACAAAGCGTGAACAATGTCAACAACAAAAGAGAGACGAACACAGAGATGCAACGCAGCCATGATCAAAAGCAGACTGATTCTAAATCACAGAAGAACTAACGTAGACTTAAAGCAAAGCACCATGCAGAGGAGTTTGTTTTTGCTTTGATATGAGACGACACCCAAAGAGTAGAAATATGTTTAATGTTTCAGTGACTACTGCCAGATATGGATAAACTTCCCCCACAGCGTGAAGGAACAGAGTTCAACCACTTGGCTCCAGATTCTCTAAAATGGAGCCAAACTTGAACTCATCACAGGGAGAAAATGACACGCAGCGCTACAGGAGGGGCATTTTCTCCTCGAGTAACCATGTGCAAACAGTTTCAAATCTGAAAACGTCTGGACATGGTAATGAATATGGGGTTCACCGCTGAGGGGGGCGGGGTTTGTCCATTCCAGCTTGATGGTAATTTAAAGAGCGGCACAAAGTTTGCATCAGCCTACCGGATCTTGCGGTTTCCTTGCGGCCTTTCTGACTGGACAGACATGTAGCTCGTGCTGCTGAACCGAGAGGCACTACTGGTTCTCGACACAGCGGACACGTCGCTTACATCACTGTCCGACGACTTGGCTGACAAGTTGTCGGAGCCCCGTGGATCTCTGCCTGAACGCTGCAAAGAGGGCAAAGAATAAGACATAAAGTATGGTGACATCAGATATCACAAGTTTGGGGTTTTTTGAGCAGTCAACAATTTTAACAAGTACAAAATGTTGTTGCTAAAATAGTCCCAATGAAAACTTCAACAAGTTACCAAAGGGTAGAGATTTCTAAAATGACTTCTACGTCTTTGCCTTGTAAGAGAAAACTATTTGATCAAGACAAGCAGTATTTCAGAAATAAGCTGTTGAATGTAAATAAAAAAGAAGAAATATGCACACTATTTTTACGTTAGGCATATTAGGTGAGCGACTTTAAAGGTCAGTATTTTAATTATGTAGTGGGAAAACATTGGGCTTGCAGTTAAATACCGCAGGGGTTCATGGTTTTGAGATTTGGTCTTACCAGGTTCAGAGACTAGGAAAAGTTATAAATGACATCCACAATTTCAGCTTGACTTTCATTTTTGTGTACAAAAGGCTGGAATGGCACACGAAAGCATGTCTTCGTTTCATTCAGCTTCTGATCAGCATCCATCGTTTGTGTGTGTGTTGCAGGTTTTCACAGGCTTGTCTTGTTGATAGTGATGCTGGTATTTTAATTGACTTTTTACATTTGAGCTAATTTATGCTTTGGATCTATCTAGCATGGATATATTAGATGGTAAATGGACTGTTACTTAAATTGTTCTTTTCTAATCTAACTGAGCACCTAAAGCACTACAGTTCTCATTCTCCCAGTCAGTGTTTTTTGTGCAAGATCTTGTCTAACATTTGCACACTTACTCACACTCTTTATAAACAAACATGATGCATGTTTTAGAGTAACAAGTAAAATGAATTCTGGAAACTAGATTTTTGAATTGGGAACTACTGCCAAAAAATAAAACTGTTGCCAAAGTGACAAAACTGCAGATTCTTCAATGGCCCCTTGAAGCTCCTATGTTAAAATGCCCAGTTTCACAGCAGAAATAAACCTAACATTGGTCCAGGTCAGGCGTCGACAATCTTCAACATCAAAAGAGCCATTTTAGCTCCTCCCAGCAAACTACGAGAGAAAAAGGGCAGCACACGCGTGTAACGTGGATTAACATGTTTATTTTCTATGAGTTTTTAACTTGAATATGTCAAGCTCTGCCTGCTCTTCCATTACTGTGTTCGATTAACAATGCAGACAAAGAAATAATGCGCACATTTGTGATTAAACTTGTGATAAAGCTGTTGATCAATCACAGTCCATACAGTGTTGTTGCCAGAGACCAAAGATGGAACATTCATCAGCAACTGTTCAATAAACTAAAATTTTTGGACATTGTTTTGAAAGATATTTGCAGGCACTTAAGTTAAGCTAGCAAACATTGGAAATATTAGAAAGTCCAATTGTTCTTGATTGCATCACAGCACACCTGGGAACCTCGCTCTGCGCAGTTGGTTTCTTTTTTGCACGCTCTTTTCTTTTTCTAACAACTACCCAGTTTAAAGCTATGCCTAGCAGTGTGACAGATCTGTGTGATAACAATTGGTTGTAGGTGCAATATGGCTTGCCAACGGCCTGTCCATGAAATATGTAATCCAGTTTTGCTGATTGGCTAGTAATACTGGAAGGCTTTTTTGTGTGGTACATAGAATTGCTCATAACAGGTGTTTATGTCTGTGTGATGTACCTTCCTAACCAAGCTTGTTAGCATTAGCCGACAACTTAGGACTCCAAAGAGTCATCCAAATATGGTCACTCCTGGCTCTGAAACACCCAGATGGCAACAACTAAAACGCTATTCTCCAGGCTTCAAAACGGGACTTCATAAAACAAAGATTCTTGTCATGTCTTGTCAATTGTTTATATACAGGCTAAGGCTTTCATACAAAGCACACTGTTAAAAAAAAAAATCCTAAAACAACGGTAATATTCCGGCAGCTGGGGCGCCAAAATACGACCGTGAAATAACAGAAAATAACTGTCCCATAAAAATACAGTCATTTTCAGTAATGAAAATAGAATTTGTTGCGCTAATTTGACATGGGATTCTGCCTTTTCCAAGTGCTTTTAGACATTAAATTAGGAACATTTTTACAGAAATATACAGTTAACAGTTGGTTTAAATAACAATTGATTGTATGCCCTGGGACAGACTGACAGAGGCGAGGTTGCCATATCGCACCATCGCCCCCTTTGGCCATCACTAGTAGGCGAAGAGTCCTGACCACAGACACAACGACGGAGAGTGTCCGAGCCGGGGCGCGAACTGGCAATCTTCGGATCACAAGGCGAACTGCCAACTCTTGAGCCACGAACGACCTAACTAGCAACGATAATAATACTTATGTGATGTAACACAAGCTTATAGGGATCATGTTATATACTTTTCCATAGCATTACATTTGAATTCAACAGTTCAATCTTTCAAATAACGGACAGATATTTGTGAGATCATGATACATTTGTGAATGTATTTTAACAATCTAAATATGCATATGTACGGACGGATACATTTAATAATCATGACAATTATGTTGTATTACATTACAGTGATTTAACGTTAATTTACATTCAAAATGTGAAGTCAAAGTCTATTTACGTAACTTTAATGATATTCTACAAGAACAGAACATTACTGTAAAATGCACAGTAAAATACCTTCATATTAGGGTTTTTCCCTACGGTCGCAGCCATACCCGCGACCTTGTTGTTGTTAGCTCACATTCATTGGCCAAAGCTTAGCGTCATGTTATTTATATTTATTGCAACTCCTACCTCTACATTTCTTTTTCAAAATATTTAATTAGCACAGCGTGTCCGTGCAATGCGTTACACTGTGGCATGCAGAGAAATCTTAACAAGAAAGCTCACAGAGAGAGATTGAGCTTGTTATTTAACTCCTAGCTGGTAGGGGGAGCTCTTCATTAAAACACTTGCCAGTGTTACTATATGCCTCAAGGTTCAACAACAGCACAACAGAAGTCACTCATGGTACAGCACTCTCTCTACGAAACAACAACTGTCAGTGACGCTGCATCACGGCGTAAACACAACATTCAAGATAACAGTTAAAAGTAACGTAACCATAAACAATAAAACAAGAACATCTAAACAGCAGCACATGTCCCAAGGCATGATGGGAGACATTTCTGGATGTATTTTTACGATCTAAATATGCATATGTACAAAAATATATATTTAACAAACAAGTAAATTGTGTTTTATTACATTTACAGTGATGTTATGTTATTTTACAGATCACAGTCTACTTATGTAAATGTAATGATATTCTAGAAAAACAGTACGCAACTGTAAAATACACAGTAAAATAATTTGACATTACTATTTTTTGGAACAGTGCAGGGTTACGGGGATTAAGTAATAAGATGGTTTATAACTTACTTCAGCATGCAAAACTAATTTGCAAAAGTCATTCCCTGTATGCCTGCTTCTCAATGCTTGTGATGTCTAACTAAAAACGAGCACTTTTCAGTGGAAGACTGGGTGGAGCAAAATCAGGGTTTTGCTCTGAGAACTTGTCCCACAGAGACTGTGAACTTTCCAAAAATTAAAAACAACTTGAGGTATCATCCTTCTGATTAACTGGATGAGATCCAGAATGCATTGCAGACATACAAGCATGAGGACTTGTAGAGTGCGATCTAAAAACTGCACCCACGCTTAAAACAGTCAAAAGTGGCACAAGAAGATGATCTTAAACAGCAATCGGCCAAATTTCAATCAGGTAATGTGTTTGTTTTCCATTTTTGAAGACTTGTGATCTCATGTAATTGTACTCTTAATACTTCATGTACATTTTACTAAAAAAATTAATGAATAATATTCTGATTTAGACATACAAAGTTTTGCATGAGTACTTAACCATAAGTGGCAGGAAGACAGTTACCATATACTGTTTAATCCAGTGACAGTCAACTGGCTCACAAAGTCTGATTCTACTCAACTAACTTTATACACAGGCTTTCCTGGAAGCTGAACTGGGCTGGGATGATCTTGGCACAGACTTAGTCCAAGCACATTTGTGAACGTGGATGTGTATATAATATCTTGTTATGTTTTGGTTGGCTGTTTACTGTAACTAAATCTGGACGGAGTGTTACAGTAACTGCCTTTATTAGCATTGTTTTTGTCAATGGGAAGATATTTCTCAACATACAAGGACTGGGGAATAATTTCAGCAGCTTTTTATAGACTCCGAATGCCATAGTTTTCATAGCACTGTCTTAAAAGGAAAGCAGACAGAGGGGCTTCATCTGCTAGGTCTCAGACCAGACCGCAGTGAGACAGCAGGCTCTGGCCGAGCTCTCTAAACATGTTCAGGACTTCTCCAGAACAGAGTAGTAAACAGTGGACTTTACACACAATTCCTTGAAATTGCAAAGTGATGTATTGAAGTGTTTGGCCTAAATGACAAGGAGAAAAATGTAGTTTCCCACATAGAGATAACTCTAGGTGGCTTTAGATTGTTGTCGTTTTAGATTTGTGTGCAATGATTTTGAGATATCTTATCGTTCCATTTATTTTTTCTGGGTTAACAATGGACACTGCTGAGAAACTGTTGGGAAGGATTAATAAAATGTATCCTGTGGCGCTGTGGATGCATGTCGCTTTTTAAAGTCAAAGCTTTGAATAAAGACGTGTATAATATATATCTGTGACTCAGATGAGCTGATTAGAAGAACAGCTGTATCCAGCTCTGTGTTTTCCAGCCTTTGTGTTGAGTCTTTACCAGCTGCACTTTGTTTTGATATGTCTTGTGACCATATCTGTGCATGATGCAAACATCAGTGAGCATGCATTTTGGAACTTTGGGAACAGTGTTTGTGTAGGAACGTCGTTTTCTGGAGTGTTGAAGCATAAATTAAGCAGACCTGGGCGTGTTTTCTTTACCTTGTGGTAGTCCTGCTCCAGTCTTGAGTCAGAACCAGCTCCCTGCTTGTACTTGTTCATCTTTAGTTTCATCTGTCTGGTCCTCTCCTCCATGTCCATACCTGAGCACAGAGACAGATGCGAGTCAGCTGGGAGCTGGTGGACTGTGAGGAGAGCCTCATGGAGGGGCATACTGTTATGGTGAGAGAGGCTTCTGTTGAGCTATGAGCCATGAGCTATGACGGGACAGATCTAATGGGAAAAGCTGAATGGTTGGCTGTTTTTAACAAACACAAACCCGTAAACATATGCTGCATAGAATAATAAACTAATTTTTGAAATCAATAAGTCCCACAAAAAATGCTGCTTTTTAGTCAGTCACTAATATTCAAATATTTTTATCTGACCTCAGTAAAACACATTTGAATGCTAAGCCAAATTACTCCAGTACTACTACAGCACTAACTGCAACAATACTAGTGATGCATTTTACAAAAAAACTCTAGATGAATGGAAATGATTAAACAACAAATTGAAATCCCTAAACGATCACATTAATTGGCCGAAGCATCCCTCTCGATTAAAACCGACAGGCATTTTAGTCCTTTTTTAATTGCATAAAATCATCCGGTTTACCCATCTTATCACCTCCCAATTTCAGTTTAAGCTCTGCAAATGTGATTCTTACATTCGCAACCATGCACAGGCCTCTGTGGAAGTACAAATACCAATAAGAATAGGAACTGTGTACATTTTACAAACCTAAAAATGACAAAATAAGCTACAAACAGTTTCTACAGTGACTGTTTCTTTTCTGCAAAAATGTTCACCACATGGTGACTTTCCTGCTTTTTCCTGCATTTCCATTTTCCTGCTTACTCTTTGTCTCTACTTTTGTGTCATATGACCGCAGTGACAGAGTGAAGATGAATGCACACGTACAGGCGCCATGCTCACGTGCCTTCATGTACACACTCGCACACAAAGAGAAACGAAAAAGCAAAGAAAAAGAGTAAAATAAAGGAATACAAGCTCAGAGCAAATGAATGACTGCATGAGTGAAGCGAAAGGAGTTGACGCATCACGCAGTTAGTAATCTACATGTGATTTCGCATCTCTCCAGGAGTATTTTGTTAACTAATAGTATTTCATTTAACTTTGTTAAATGATTGTAACGGAGCTGCTTTTGAAATTCCAGTGCAGTCAGAAAGTCGTTTTTTGTGATCGCTTCGTTTCAGTGGTCGCGATAAATATGAGGTTAAAATTGAACAACTTTGAGTTCAGTAATGTAGGAGTTCATGTTCTTTTATACCAACACGTTCTCATCCCAACTTGTAACATAGAAACGCGTGTGACAAATCGCCAGTATGTTACGCATTTGGAGGCATGAGAGCCGTTTGGAATGAATCTATACATGTAAATGTGTTTTACGTTCTGATCATGAATCACTTTGGAAAACACTATCTGATAGTGTTAAGGTTATGGTTATGGTTAGGGTGTAACACGGCTGGAGCGTGTGTTACTGCCGCGAGTGGCATTCTATTGGGTTCAATTGAGAATCCGGAGCATCTCATAATGACGCGGAAGGGTACCTTTCGTTACTATGAGACGCCTCGGGACATGACAAATCGTCTGTATGTTACGCGTTGGCAATGACAATGCTCTGTTTATCCAGTTTTTATTGGACAGACAAGATTGGACAGTTCATCACAATAAATTGTGTTAGATCCTAGAAGACTGATGGCTTTTTCATGCTTGAAGCTGGAGAAACGAGGCAGTTAGCTTAGCTTATCATAAAAACATTTAACCTCGTGTGGTCTAGACATAAAAAGCTGAACGACCAGGACCTCAGAGGCTAGCTGCTTAACAAGTTGTACCTTTTGTTTTGGACTGCAAAGAGACCACATTTTAAGTGACTCGGTGACTGTGCATGAATGTGTGCGGCCACTATTGTTTCATTTCAAAGCAAATCTGTGGAACAAGATCATGAAAACCATACTCACTAAAGTGAGTAAAAGTTTTGACTGCACTGCATTAGCAGCGTTTAGGAACTCTAAGTCATTCAAAACCACATGAATCAACAAATTTCACTTGAAATAGGCCAAAAAGAAATCAATTTAGGGAAAAAGTAGCAAATCTATGTCCACAAAGAGAGTAATCAAAAGAATAAATCTGCTGTCATACGCTCACAGTAAGTTTTTTTTTTTTTTTTAATCTTGGTAGAAAATGACAGTGTCTCACGTGCTGCAAAGAAACCACACTGGTGTGATCGTGATCATGCTTTAGTGAATGATAAGCCCACACAGTCTGTCTGCAGAAAAAATAAAGCAGCAGAAATGGTATGGAAGCCAGAAGCATCATCTACACAACAACGAAGAGAGCAACGCCGCAAGAAATTGGAGTCAAGCCAAACGGGAAAATAAAAGACGACTGAGATGAGGGGAGGCGGGTTTGAGGAGGGGGAGGGCAAGCCAGGAAGACGTACAGAGAGAATCACAGCAGAGGAAGGAGAAGAGGGAGCTGAGACAGAAAAGAAGGAAGGTGCAGAAGAAGAAGGGACAGACCTGAGTTCGTCCAACTTGGTGAGTCCGTGTCTTCTGGGATCACATCACACAATGGACAGACACAGACAGAGGAGAGGAAGATGGATGTGAGAGGATGCACGAAGGGTAAGGGGGAGGGCGAAGGAGGAGAGGAAGGATGGCTGGGAGGGCGACGCCATCACCAAAGGTCTCGGGTTTGGAGGGTCAGAGTACACAGGAAGGAGTCGGAGGGGAGGGAGGGGGACACGACACAACAATGCAACACGACAATGACAAAAACAACAAGCACAGAACACACAAACAAAATCATAGAGTACACCAAGAACACACAAACACCACCATGGGCACAGTGAGAAGTCAAAATAGAGCAAAAAGGGTGCGAGGCCGGGGGAGGCTGAGGTAAAGAGGTCAAGAGTTTAGTTATTAGAAGTCAGAGAGAGAGGGAAGGGGAAAGGTTCTGTGCTTTAAAGGGGAAAAAAGAAGCTGAAACAGGAAAGAGATGTTAATGTACCAAACCAGATAGAAACTTGAGACTTCTCTGCAGGCAGGTGAGGAAAGGAGGAAGAGGAGGAGAGAGGGGAGGGGGAGGAGGTATATAAGGAGAAGTGGATGTCACTTGAACCTGCATGGGGCAACTGTGGGGAAACAGCCTGGAAAAGTAACATGAACGGAAAAAAAAGAGGAAAGAAAAAAGAAAAACTGAAAGCACAGAGCAGCGAGCACACAAAAGAGAGACGGCTACCTCACACAGTTTCACCAAGAGAACGTTCAAACTGACAAAAAATAGAGACATCACCTGGGTAGAGTGCGAGAGGTTTAAATACACGCAAGTACACGCTTAGGCGCGCGCACACACACACACGAGCATCAGCCACAAGATCTCTCTGAAAAGTCACACAATACCAACATTCGACTGCCTGCTGCCAGGCATCTCTGTTGATTCCGATAGATTCACATTGTATTCATACGCATATTTCACTTGTCTCTGTATTATTCATGTTCTTCCTTTCTTCCGCTTGGGCCCCCAAAATATTCTGTTTAACTCCAGAGATGAAGTGTGCTTCCGTTTCCTCTGCGGCTACCAAGACACTTTCACACATGTTTTGATCTCGCGTCGAGACAGCTGCTCATTGACTGACCCGACCTCAGTTCACAGGTTTAACATCGGGGTCCGGTTTGTTACCAACCTTCTCTCTTAGAGTCATGCTGACCCCTTTTTTTTCCTCCTGTTCTGCTCTCCAGCCCTCACATCTGATCTCTATCCCAGGGGCTGAACCTGACAAATCAACAGTAATGACCAGGAGAGCCTTCATTGTCCTACCCCCCCACCTACTCCACCTTCCCACACACACACACACACACATACACACAGAGAATTTGCATTTAGCTCAATTAGCACTCACTTAGCTTGAATAATGAGGTGTCACATGAATTAAAAGACAATGTGAGGCATCTGCCTAGCTTTCATGAACGTAATAGCAGTGTGGTTTAGCTTCGTCAGTCATTCCAGGAAACACACAGAGAATATGCAGAGTTGGACAGAAATGAGAAATGGATGGAGTGAGAAAGTGAGAGAGACTGACTGAAGACCAGGCTAGCTGTGGGTTCATCACAGATTGGCCTGTGGGAAGCAGAGGCTTTGAAGACATGCCTCTCTGCATCCTGCAGACGCACTGAGAGAGCTACTGGGTTTTTAGCTCAGAACAGCAGATGTTTTATGTTTTATTTTAAAGCCACAATCCTAAATCTGGTTCTGTTGTCAAAACGTATCAGCAAGCGGCATAGCAAGCTAACATAAATGAGGCTTAACTTAAAGAAGGTGAAGGCGTGTCACCATGGAAACATTTCCATCCATCCATCCATGGGCAACAAGCATCAGGTGTCATTTAAATAACGTTATTTGTTATTTGTACAGTGCTGACAAAAAAATCAGTAAAGAAATTAATATAAAGGGTAAGAAATCTATAAAATGTGTTACTATTTTTTAAGGCGCTAGAAAAAACCCCCAAAACAACAATCTTTTGTGGGGTTTATTCATAGTTTTAAAATGTCAACTCCAAGATGCACTGCAATACCACACCAAGCAAGAAGAGACTGAAAAATAGAAGGATGCCATCCAGAGGCTGACAAAGACACCTCCTGTTAAATCAAAGGTGTGTCACACACACACATATATTACATATATATATATATGTGTGTGTGTGTGTGTGTGTGTGTGTGTGTGTGTGTGTGTGTGTGTGTGTGTGTGTGTGTGTGTGTGTGTGTGTGTGTGTGTGTGTGAGGGTAGAATCCAGTTGAAAGAGTCCACACAAGGACAAGTCAAAGGAGCTTGCAAAGAAAAGCGTCTGGACTTCTTTAAGTTGCTTGAAGACGTTTCACCTCTCATCCGAGAAGCTTCTTCAGTTCTAAGGTCAAATGGCAGAAGGACACTCTTTCGAGGATGCCAATGTTCACATTTTGGACAGAGAGGACAGATGGTTTGAAAGAGGAGTGAAAGAAGCCATCTATGTCCACTGTGAGCGATCATCTTTGAACAGAGGCGGTGGTTTATGACACCAACTGTCTGCCATCTATAATTCAGTTTTGAGATCCCTCCCCAGACACCTTAACGCCAACTCACATCCTGGGCCATCTGTCTCAGGAAATCGCGTGATCAGGTGGGGCCAGGTTTCACAATGAGCTCACCCGAAACCCTGGCTGATTGGGACCCACACCCATTTTCACACCTTGGCTCAGGTGATTAGAGGATCATCAGGGGGTCCTTTTGTCCCTCTTTGGGGGGAAACTCCCACTGGGCTTAAATCTGTGACTCTCCACCATTTGACCTTAGAACTGAAGAAGCTTCTCGGATGAGAGGTGAAACGTCTTCAAGCAACTTAAAGAAGTCCAGACGCTTTTCTTTGCAAGCTCCTTTGACTACGATGACCTGGATGACTGAGAACCTTCACAGACACACAAGGACAAAGTCAGCAATTCTTCACAGAAACCATATTCTGTTAGAATACTTTCAGTGAGTCCATGAGCAATAAACAGCTATAGTAGATACTATTATACTATTATTATGCAATATTTTATTGCTACAAGCTTCGCTAAACTTACAAACTGAAGTAAATACTATACAACAAATGACAAGTAAAGCAATGACTTTTTTTGAGCTGGTTCAGTTTAGCTTTGAAATGTTCCTGAAATATTCAGTCAGTTAAGCTTGATACTCAGACCTTTAGACATATTTGTTGAATTTCAAAAGACAAATTTTAAATCTTTTTTAAAAGGCTTGTATGTAGAAATCATCATGCTGTGTACAGGGCTGATCAGACAAGCATGAAGAGGCCTATACGCAAGATTGATGCGCTTTTCTCTTTTTGACCGGGTACTTGTCTGGTTAGATACGTTGATTACTGTTCATGTACTCATATGAGAGAGAGTAAAAAAGACTTGTACCCTATCAGACCGACCGACCTGTGTCAGTGAGTGAAGGGTAAGGTTGTGTCCCACCATCAGACAGAGAGCCATTCAGCCCTCGCTGCTGGTCCTCCCATGTCACCTCTAAAGCAAGACATACACATAGATATACACACACACTGATTTTGACACCATTAGGAGATCTCCTTCCTGCGCAAATTTTTATTCTTCTCTATAAAATACTTTCTATGTCTTCATCTATTGATACATTGCATAATGAGCATTTTGTGTATTATGCTCTGTACCAATAATAGAAAGCTGCTGCAAGCATAAATTAAAACAAACAAACAGATAAGAAAAAGGCATCTTTACTACTTCAGCACTGAAATCAAGGACAGCTCCTTATCAAACATTATGAACTTTGCTCCATCTGCTGGCCAACAGAGGTAACAGCCTCTCAAATAAAAAAAATAAAAAAAAACATCATTACACTCTGCAGTACTGCAGCAAAGTGTAATGCACAGGCAGCAGGAAATGCTGTTTATGTGGAACACTATCCTAAAAATGTCTCTATTCACCTTTACTCCATTACGCCATTTTTATTACTGTTTTTGGCAAAAAAGGACAATTTTCTTTGCACTAAGCACCAGTTATGTTTGTAAGAGACTGCCAGTCTTAATGGAGTGCATGAAAAGACTGTGTGCACAAGAGCGCAATAATCCATGTCTAATTGAAATGATTGGCAATTTCACAATGGAAATGGAGAGCTCTGTCTTTGTGAGGTGGAGCTGAGCAGAATTAATTAGTATTAAAGAAGAGGGCAGATTAGAGCTCTGAGGCCACGCTGGAGGCAGAGAAGGGCAGACCAACCAAACTTCCAATCACAGCACTCTGTATGCATTAACATCAGTTACACTACACACAAGTCTCTAGTTTGATCACGCAAATAAAGTCAGAAGGAACGGACCATGCTTTTTGGGTGAGAGATGAAACTTGGGCGAATAAAACACTTTGGTGCGACTCAGAGCAGCTCATCATCAAGGACCACAGCTGCTGCTAACTAATGTCACAGAAGGACCAAGAGAGCCCACACAGCAAAATCACACCATCACACTGCTCGGAAGACTTGCCTTTCCTCCCATTTACCGGTGGGCCTTGGGGTTTTTCCTCACTGCCTGCTGCTAGTGGGGAGACAGATGGAGGTTCATGAAATGGTGCAGCACTGAAACTTTACACTGTACGTCACCGTAATATCACAGCTCATTCCACTTGGGCCCAGACGCAGATGCACATATGCCAACACAAGTGTGCACGCACGCACACATACGCACATATACCACAAGATCTGATGTGCACAGCAAGCGTTATTGCATAGAAATGCCGTGAGCTACTGGTTAATTATTCTGCTCAGTGTGTGATTATCAGAAAACATAGTTTTATAATATGCAGTTGTACAGTTATATTGACAACTCAACATACAACCATCTTACCATCCAAAGATACCATTAATTATCCCTGTTTAAAAATACAGTTTCCTTTTAGAGACCTTACATGAATATTCAATGTGCCAGTCAGCGCTATAGCTGTGACAGTGTTGAGTAACAGCACCACACAGTCAAAGGACAGAAGCGTGCCACGTAAACAGATGGGAAGGTAGGAAGTAGAAACCGTGGGGAACTCCAGTTTCTGCCAACACTCTTGCCGCTCATTCAAGCCTGGGTTTGAATGTACTATACAACAGCGTGTACTGTACAGCACTCTCGAGCAAAACGCAAACTCCACACACTTAAAACGCAGAGGCTCACATCCGCCGTGTTTCATTTTTAAAGATTTGCCATGACACAAGAGTAAAAACCCGCCGCGTGTTCTCAGTGATAAACACACCTGGATGATCGTTTTGGGGTTCAGGCGCCCCGGGCTCTTCCCCTGTTGCCACACATAAACAGATACACACATACAGGACAGTTAATGTATCTGCCAACTAGGCTTATACCAATATTCCAGCTTCTCCCAGGAATAATACAATAATATGGATCCAGTGTAGAAAGGTCCACACGCACACAAAAGCACAATCAGATTTGCTCGGCATAAGCCAAGTGTCACACAGCTCTGTGGGAACCACGGCGCAGGGTCGGATCAATGCTTCCCCTCTGCCCGTGCAGTGCCGCTGTCCTATAAGAAATAGACTAAAACACAGAGCAAAAGAAGGAGAGAGTGAGAGAAAGGAGAGAGATGTGAAAAGGCAGAGTGCCTGTCAAAGAAAAAAGGAAGAAAAAAAAACAGGAGTAAGCGAGGCTGGGGGCAGGTATGAAGAGGATGAACAAATAAAGGTGACACAAAGGAGCAATGGAGAGGTCCAGACACAGAGAGAGCTTTTGAGTGATAAAAAGATGGCAAAGATACAAAAAAAGACTGGGACTGAGAGAGAGCGAGAGCAAAGGGGAGAGAGCGGGGCTGGCTGGCAGCTGTGCAGAAGACAGGGAAAGGCCCTTGTGGACTCTGACAGTGATAAAAGGGTTGTGTGAATACTTTGACACGTTCACCAGAACTGCACGAGCTTCTTCTCTCCAGATTTATCTCAGTCGTTCCCCACAAAGCTTAGAACAACCCTTTTACAGCATCCAATTTAAAGACACGTGAAAACAATGATTGCCTTCATCACAGTGCTTCATATCACAGTTCATTACAACAACACACAACAATTTGCCAGAGGAGTGCTGAGTAACACTAAGGACTTCACATGTCTCTGTACAATGTGAACAAATTCAGGTTTTGCTGTAATTATGAAAATTGTGGAGTTTAGCACAAAATAGCATAATATTTGCTTCGGTGACGTATCTCAGCAGTCCAAATGTTTTAAAAATCGAATTATTTGCAGACAGTTAGTAATGATATCTGGTGTGTAACTCAAAGCAAAAGAACAACAAGGCTACAAATCAACACAACACTGGTACGATCAGTAGGATCAAGGCACCACGATGGCACAGGACATTTTAACTGCACGTTTAAACACAACTGCAACGGGGGGGGGTTGGAGGAGGAGGATTCAGTATGCACAGATCAAGTTTAGCCTCCACTGAACCGAGCTACCCGCCCTGTTGCAGACAGGGTTTTGGCTTTCGGAGGGAGGTGCAGCTCAAGCAGCAATTCCCAGTCCGAAAGACGAAACCCGAACATTCAGGTACAGACCTTCACAAGGCTCTGTTCCTTCGTCTCCATCTTCTGAGAGAGGAATGGAAAAGGAACCGAGCAGAGATGTTAATGGATGGAAGGCCAAAGTGAAAACCCATAAAGCAATGAAAAATCCTTGTATTTTTGAGACTTCTACAACTTCTACCGAAGCGTTCCACCGGCTAATAATAATTATCCCTTTGGTCAGTGACACCAAAACCAAAAAGCTCTTCTTGTGACCCACACGTTCGGGTCATAAAATAGTAACTTTATCGCTTTAAAATACTGAATATATGAATGCTCAAAATAAATTCAATTAGGTAGACAGTAGCCGTGTAATTTAAATTTAAAAAAGACATCCAGGTGACTTACTTCTGTCTTTGCCTGCGGGTGGAAGCTGTGGGAGTTGCCGACCTCGTCTACTGGACATAGGGGTACTTGTGGGACTGGTCTGGACGGATCCACTACGCGGATGTGCCCTATATGACAAAAAGTAGCAGACAATGGCATGAGACATAAAGTAGGAGCTCGATGTAGGTGTTGCAAAGAAGAGAAAAGCGTACATTTGATCGGAGACGAGCAACATGAAAAGTAAAACTATGTTCTTTAATGGAGAGCCAATACGTGATTTAATGTAGTTAGCTGGGGTCATTCAATTATTTACAATATATGTAAGGTCACATGTAATTTAGTCACTGCCAGACACAGCGGAAATCAATCAGTGTCGACTTTATCTCCAATATAAAACCAATGCACACAGCGGTGATGTTTTGGCACATGGCATGGAAGTGGAGGGCTACATCGACTGTAGGGAGCTGAGCTGCAATAAAACATTCCAGGAGTGAATCGCATGTAAAGTCGACTCATCAAGCTGCGGGAGAGAAGAGTTGAAATGCAGAAACAGCAGACCAGTGCGACCATGCGTTCAGACTGTCCCCGCAGGCTTCCAATTCAAAAACAAAAGAAGAAGAGGAAAGAGGACAAAAAAAGTAAAAACAGAATGCCATCCGAGGACAAACGGCATCAGTTGATGTTAGTAATGAAATCAAAGTAAAATGTCGGCCCATCACTGCTATACTCACTCAAGCGTATGAGCAGTGTGTCCCAAATTAAAATTTTTCTTTTTAATAAAAGGAGTCAGCAAGCTAGCTACGGTGTCAGGGTCATCGTGCCCGGGATATGTGTAAAGAAAATACAGCACATCCACTGGTGCTTTTGGAGACAAAACAGAAAGTGGCGTGTGACAGGTGGAGGTCGGTGGAGTGAGGTGAGCTGAGGTGAGGTGAGGCGGGGAAGCGGGGGATTAGGAGGGTGGGAGGTAGGTGAGTGTGATGTGGTATTTTTGGTTTATTTTGGGAGTTAGTCAGGGTCGGGGTGGGTGGGAGCTCATGGGACAGCTTCTGTACGGCTTTAAGCCTGTAAAGGTTTTAGCTGTACAAACATTTAGAAGAGGTAGAGCATCTCTGGAGGCAGAAATATTCTTACAGGTTGATTTAAAGCTCAGTGTGAAAGTACAGCACTTTTAGCTAGGCTGTCTACAAAAACCCTAGTTGTAAAACCTCGGTACACGCTGCACATCCCTTGTTAAAAGCAGAATATTAGCCTTGATGTTTCAAATGTGCTTTTCGAGAGTAAGGTTCATTAAGAAAAATAACAAAAAAATCCCCCAAACAAATCTTGAAATACTTATTAATGTTTAAATTTTCTGTTGAAATGATTTCTCCCTCCAGTGAAGCTATGCTTCTGGGAAATGAGTGTACAACTAAAAAGTACTGTCTGCTTCTATGCCACGTTGGCTGGCTCTGATCTCTGATCTCTGATCTGGGTCACACCTCGTCAAGGCAGGTGAGGGGGGGGGCGGACCTCCCAGATGGCAGAGAAGGCATGGACCTCATGAGCGAAGAGTCGTGGGGGCGTTCAGTGGAGCGCGAGCGGGACGTGTGGCGCTCTATAGTGGGCCGCTGGTCTGCAGAGCGGGACCTGCTGTGATACTCGTGTCTATCCATGGCTCCGTGGCTCCTACAGAGGTTGTTGAGAGACAGGCAGGCACTCAGTGTGTCTCCAGCAGGGCACGGACAGTAAGGAGGGCAAAGAAATTTTCTGCACCCTCAAAACTCCAAAGGATCATGTGGAATCCTATATTTTTAATTGGTATAATCAATCTACTACCAATAGCATAGATACTTGTCAGAAGCTAATTGGGTGTTATGTCAAGTGTGCCTGATTTGCAGGTAGTGAGCAAAACTACCTAGAGATAAAGACAAAATGAGATGACTCCTAAACTCTTAAAACACACATTATTGTTTATGACTCTCCACATGAGGCTAATTTACTTTATTTAAAGAGCGGACAATATGGACTGTGCTAGGTGGCTCCTGTGTGCTTTGCAGTCCTTGGTGGAACCAGTGACTTAACTGTGAAGTTCTCAAGACGTGTGCAATGAACAAGGACTATGTGCTGTCTCTCTGTAGGTGATAGGTGAGCATTCTGTTTGAGCCAGAGTGGGAATGTGAGGGAAAAGTGACTGCACTTGGATTATTTTGTCTGTTATATTCTGCAAAATGCCCAGGCAAAAGAACTTTTGGCACAGTGACAATGAAGGCAGATTCAGATGATCTGAAGAGCTGTAGGGGAAAAAAAACAGGTGAGGTTTCTCAGCTGGGAAAATTACTGACGAGGTACAGAGAGGAAAAAAAAAATTCGTACAGAAATTCATTGATCAAGAAATAAATTCACATATTAAAAACAGTGAAGTGAAAAAGGCACCTCAGTCTTGAGAAGCAGAGGGGATTTTAGAGCATGCTGTTTGCTAACCTTTGTATGTATGTTACCAGTTTCGATTCACACACCGTGAGTAATAATATTTTATAGTTTTTGTACTTTCATACAGAACAAAATAGTATCGAAATGAACCGCTGCACACACTGTTTGCTAAAATGCAAGAAATGCAAGAAAACACTATAGATATGTGGGAACGTCTTCAGTCAAACTGGGTTCTAATGATAGCAAATACTTTATAAATAATTTCATTAGATCAGTCCATTTTGTTATTGCCATTTAGTGTCTGTAGTCTTCTCCAGTATGAAATATTGTCCAGTAGAGGAAATGTCCTGATAAAGGCTCATCAGTCAGTGACCTTACACAATCTATACAACAGTCATTTACTCTCATCATCATCGGGTCCCGTTCTCATTACGCGCTACGGCCAAGAATCTTTCAGTGATGTGAGGTTACGTCTGTTCAAGCATCACATTATGTGTAATTCAGTGGACGCAACTGTAACACACAAACTGCTCTGCTCACTAGATTCTCACAGGAATGTTTGTTTTCTTGGCTCGGGAAAGTTGCTGTATTCATTCCTACATGCTGCATACTGTACAGGCTTTGTCCTGCTTTAAGTGCACTCTGGAGGGTTGCACTTAAACTACAGAACCATGAAAAACCTTTTCTGCAGGCAAATCACCCAAAACTAAAACATCTGGCAAAAGGCTCCAACTCCACTAATGCTCTTTGTTGCTAGACTCTTTTTTTCTCATCCAAGTGGCTTTTGTGTCTGTATTGTGCCCTCATTTCTTTTCAGGTCTTACTATGCCTGACTGCAGACAGAAACAAACTATCTATATGAAGAGTGGAAGGGAATCAACTGTAGTCCTCTGTTGGCTACTTTCCTTTCTCTGTCAGTTTAGACAAAAGGAAAGACACAGAGAAATAGATGGACAGCTCTTGTTAATGGGTATCTAGGTTATAGGCTGAGCCTGAAGTCGGGCCAAGCCGGGCCTTAGGGAAACTTTGTGACAGTTTTATAAAGTCAGTCGGGCTCTTGGGCTGAGTTCAGAAGACTCATCAGTTTTTTTTTCCTCCTGGAGAGGAGAGAAGTAGCACAAATGTCACGTTATTCCTGACTGGAAGCCAGATGGCAGCAGGCAAAAGACTGAAGCATGGTGCACCAGTGTGGGTCGGGAATTGATGGGTGTCAGCAGGCCTTTCTATAGGTGCTTGAAACAGCCCAGCAATCCATTCAGACCATATAGAAGAAGTCAAAGGGCCACTCTATGGATGACTGTAAGTGCAGCTGTCAATAGCATGTTAAATTTAAAAAAAAAAAGACAACATCAATAATAACAAACACCACTGATCAACATATGGCTGTTTGCATAATGCGCACGGGTACACAATGACATCAACAAAGGAACAGTCAAGTGCGAGCCAGCACTTACACAGCCGACATCAGCAACACAAATAGCTCTGAGCCTCATCGTACAGAGGCAGTTGTGTAACATAACTGTACAGCCACACAACCTCAGAGCCGTGATGACTCCTTAACAAAAACCGATATCAGGGAGGATATCATTTTCCGTCATCACCTGTACGATCACGGATAAATTAAAGACGGATGAAGAACAACTTCAGGAGACCACAAGACGGCGGGCGCAGCAGCGCGTGTCAGTACCTCTCGTAGTCATAGTCGGAGGAGTAGGCGCCCTCTGAATAGGCACGGGTCATCCTAGTGGAACGCAGTAACCTGACTGCTTCCTCGCGGCAGATCGGATACACACGATGGTTGCGGCTGCCGAGAAAATATCACAGCTGGTCAGCGCTCGATTTTTTAAATTTTGTTTCACCACATGGGGGAGGCAACATGACAAAGAAGCTGGAATTCAGATCTCAAAACTGAATACAAAAGTACACTGATGCGCTGAATGTACCCATACGACTGCAGGGGAAACCACCTCTGCTGGACAAAACTTCACAACCACAAAACACTTATCTATTTAACAGTATGGCCAACAGACGCTCTTTTAGTAAAAAGACAAGAGACAGACTGAACTTCTCCAAAGCCTGCATTCATGCACATGATTTATTCTAGAAGATTTAAATGCTTATATGATAATGAGATGGTGAGAGAGAGCAATGCTGATACTGGATGAAATGTATGGCTATTATCCAATCAACATGATGCACCACGGGAAAGTAAACAGTTCTGTATATATTTAATCTTTGGCAGAAGAAATGTATACTGATACACATACACACAAAACACTCACGGCACTGACATTGAACAGGTCAGCTGAAGTGATTTACACCTCAAATCCACAAACCCATGTGGCTTTTTAAAGCATGCCACGGTGTCAGTGCTATATCTTCAACACCCTAATGGAAGCTTTCCTCAAAAAACAACCCAACAAATAAAATATAAAAAAAAAAAAATAGGCTTGTGGGTTGGTGCATGGTTGGGGAGGGGGTTTGGCTGGCTGGTAACTAAAGTAGCAAAGGTGGGGCTTCATGCAAGCTCTGGTAAAAGTCTACCTGGGGTCCTTCTGAGGGTCATCAATAGGCTGAGTATGTCTGGTTCGAGGTAGGGTGAGAAAATGGCTGCAACCACATGGAAGGAGGAGAGAAGACAGAGATGGATCTGAGATGTTGAAGAGACAGAAGAGAAGGAGGAAAGGAGAGAAAGACAGCAGATCGGAGACAAAGATCATACAGGCGGACAGCCGGAAGGGGGAGGAAACCGAGGGGAGGTTGTAAAAGAGAGAAGCTCACAGGAGAGAGGTTAATGTACACGATTCAGGGTGGAAAAACTGGTGAGGAAGATGAGAGGTGAGAGAAAGCCGAGAAATCGCACGGCGAGGAGACGACTTCCTCGGCTCTAGTGCACAGACAGATAAAAATGGTACACAGAAGACGCCGGAAGAGAAAAGCACAGTCCGAACCCCTAAACCGGTCCCCTCTGCTCGACCATTAAACTACTTTAGACCGTTTAATAACTACAGATTTTTTTTTACATACATCATTTCCCAAGAAAGTCAGAAAACATTAAGTGTTAAGAAAATAAACCAGCAAGGCTCACAGAAAGCTATGAAAGCCATTTTTACAATATTATAGGATACCTGGGAGAATGCCAAATTCTCTGTGACATTTTCAACTGTTTTCAATAAATAACTGCAAGCTGTTAATTGAAGCAGCTGAAATACACTCAACAGAGCACCGTCCCAGACAATTTAGATAAGTGCATTTTCTGCATCTGACACTGATTTAGCTCCAGCTTCAGAAGTATCAAATAAAGTTAATTGGAAAGGGGGCAGGGTGGGCTGGGGGTGGGAATAGCTCCGACCAGGCGGTGCCAAGGCCGCAATTGGACACTTGGAGCAATATTTTCCAAAGCTCACAGAAAATAAGTGCTGATGGAGGACAACTGACCACTTCCCCTTGACCACCTCTTCCATAAAGATAGTGAAATACAGTACATGCAAATCCTGTATAATGTGCTCAGCACTGGCAACATTTCTTTGGCTCCCAATGTTTCCTGCAGAATTTCAGTCTCTCGATTCAAACTTGTGCACTTGTCTTTCAGGAGTGTGCCAATGCTATTTTTAACGATGATTTTAATCGGGTATTTCCTGCGCTTGTTAATTCTCACTTTCTTATTTGGAAATAAGGAGTAGATGAAGATTGAGGACACAAGTAGGGGAGAATCCACACTACTGTATCAGGAGGACCCTGAATAAAAAAACAACACAAAAAAACCCCACTACATCACATTAAAGATGAAAGTGCGGACAAAGAAGAAGAGTTTAAGGCAAAAGGCGTTGTGCTGTGGTGTATGCACACATAAACAGCTCACTGTGTACTTACTCATCTTGCGCTGGTCAGCATTTACACATTCATGCTTAAATAAGTAGATGCATGTGCTGCACACAAGCGTGAGCTGAAGTGTATGTGTGTGTGTACCTGTCAGGTGTGCAGTTGTCGTCAGACAAACTGTGGTGCTCCACTCTAGCAGAGGAACTGTACTGAGAAGGCCTAAGGTCAAGTGCTTGGTCCAGACTTCTGCTGTGTGACAGAAGTGGACTGATCACCCCTTATGTATGCTACATACTGCCCCCTGCTGTCCAAGAGGCACATGGCCTCATGTTTAACAGAGGCCATGAGAGGAAACGGGAGAGACGCTGCACACCACAGAAGGTTGAGGTGCTATTTTGAAGTAAATATAGCAACATTTGGTGCTACAACCAAAACAGGTGGCGAATTTGAAAGTAACCTGAAACAGCATGCGTTTCAGCTAAACTAGTGAACCTATTTTTTTGTCGATTCCAAAGCATGGAAGCACAACACTACGATGTACAAAAGACCTACCAAAAACTATACATGTCGGGCCTTTGGTGCATTGAGCAACTGGTTACCTGGAGGGTGGGGGAACGCTGGGAGAGCGCGACCGCACCCTGTTTATATCAGCTGACCGAGAGCAGTGGTTAGAAGACATGACCTGCTCGGGGACCGACAACGTGGAGCTCTGGAAGTCTCTGCCATTTGGCCGGTAGTCTGTGAAAACAACAATGAATAAAGAGAAGCAGGGGGTGGAGAGAGCAAGAGAGAGAGGGTACAGCGTTATTTAAGCGATTCCTTTATTCCCCCACAACACCAGAGATGCTACTTGTATGCTTTTTACTTGCTTTTTACTTGAGTTATTTAAATAACTACATATGGTTAATGAACAATAATGAATGCTGCTTTTGCAGACTTAGTTTGACCACTGTCTGTAATAACTAAGAGGAGTAAAGCAAATCTTGGTCAAACTTTGCAAAGCTAAAAGCCATTCTGCACAGGTGACAGACTCATTTTGATATGCTGAGTCTTTATCGTACAAAAAATGAGGAGTGGGTTTCCATAAAGGTGTAAGTCATCTGCTGTTTTAACACTGTGCATTAAACATGAAAATAGCCTTTCAAAAGAATCTGAAAGATTATAATGAATTTTCACTGGTAGACTGATTAGTCCATTGAACTTGAAAGAGTTCATTAACCGATAATCAGACATGGCTAAGAGCCACGGTTAAGGTCAGTGCTTAGAACTATTAATGTTGATTGATATTCAATAGAGTGTATAGAAGATTTAAAATGAGTTAAAGAAAAGCCTGATTCCAAGTTGGAAAAGATGGAAAGGTAAGAAAGAAATGTTGACCTTCACTTTAAAGGAGTCGCATGTTAATAAGATTTTCTTTTGTGTGTCGTAGATAGAATAAAATAGATTTCTTTAAACGTGTCAGGCTAAATGACCCATAGAGTAAATTGTCATATTCTCCAAGCCTACCATTTGTTTATTGACATAAACAAATACAAGCTACAAACATTTGAAAAAAAAAAAAAAGACCACAATCCACAATGTCTTCACTCCATTATGATGTAAATTAAATTTTCAAAGGAAAACATTTGTCATTTCTTTAAAAAGATGCTCCACTAGTGAGCTTCCTGCAGCACAGCAATCAACTTCCATGCAGAGCCAAATTAAATCTATTCTTCCTCCTGACATGTTGCAGATGCAAAGAGGAGATTCTTTGCTGACAATTAATAGGTTTTAACAGGAACTGGCTGCAATGGTGCAGAAAGAGGCAAAAGAGCAGAGGGTTAAAGCAACATGAAACATGTTGCACAGATGTAAAAAGTCTTAAAAATGTTCAGTTGTAAGGCCCATTTGTCTTCTACAGTAGCTACTAGTAGCTATAGTAGCTGTACTGTGTGTACTGTATGTTCTGTAAAACAAAAGTAAAATGTTTTCTTCCCCATTTGAACTGTGGAAGCAGATAACGGCAAAAACCGCAGATGAGATGCAGTGGAGCCCGAGCAAAGGGGAGGGAGCAACCAGGGCTGAGTGAAGGGGTATTCCTTTCACTGTGGATGAAGTGAGGGGGTGGGGGTGGCTGGCATTGTGAGAGGCAGTGAGGGGCTGATGAGAATTTTAAAGAGGCTGGAGGAGGATTTCCCTCAGCTGCGGTATCATCGGCAGGCCGGTCTGAATGTCTGTGTGTGTGTGTGACACGCAGTTTGCTACAGAAACTGTCTATTCTCCTGTTTGTTTTCTCACATTTTTCCACTCGCTTCTTCTGCGTGGTGAGTGATGTGAAACGACCTACAAACAGTGCAGGTAGCTGTTTCCATCGAGCTTAATTGCAAAAAAAAAATATAGCATGTCCCGTGGTCTTTTTGTGAAAACTGAGAAGGAGAACTAACAATTATAAAAAGACAGGCACATGTTGCCCTCAAATGCAACCTTGTGCTTAAAATTTAAAGGAAGCCTTTTTTTAAGCCCTCACTGTCTTTTTCAGCATAATTTTTCTTCCTAGTTATTATTTCATGTGAGCAAATTTCAAGCACTTCTCAGTCTTTTTTTTCCCCTTCCCCTGTCTTATTCTCTCTGGCTGTTAGCAGCTCTGTCTCTGCTTTTCTGATGCAGCGTGGGCGTGCTGCTGAAGCCTTAGCAAGGACAGCAACTAGCAGTGCAGAGGCAGACAAAAAAGCCCTCTGCTCCCTCACTGTGCTGCTGCTGTTGTTTGCTGATGGGTTGCAGGATCTTAGCCCGATACTGCGAGATGTGATGACGTGTGTAAGCATCTTTCCGGTGGCGACGTGAGTGAGGTTAGCTAAGTACATTATTAAGAATCGTAATGCAGCTCTGGTGAAATGGAGTGGATTCGATTCACTTACGCCACACAACGATGACCTTCTTAATATGGCCTTGAACTGTTTATTACCTGTTATTACCCCAACGCCGTCTTCACAATCATAGTCTGAGATCTCACTGTCACTTATCCTTTGGGATCCTTTGAGAGAAAGAAACAGACCGAAAGGCAAAGAAGCAGGAAAGAGGAGATAGAGGGGAGAGAGAGAGAAAGAGGTCATTTTCATTCCCTTTTTCATTTATTTAGATGTTTTTTTGTTTTTCAAATAATAAGTCACCCCTGCTCTGACTGTAATGCTCACTGGTCAAAGTGAACCCTCCAACTAAAACAAATAATGCAGCATTTCGCCGCTCGATCCCAACAAGAGCAGCCGATCCTTCTTCATCTGAGCCGTGGCACTTTGAAATGGCGCAGTCAATCATTCAGTGCACACGTAAAGGTGGAGACGGGGAGAAGTGATAGGGCCGTGTAGCTCCTTCCTCATCCTTCCCCCGTAGCCTTATCACCCCCACTCCCCACCCAACGCATCCCCACCGCCTTCACCGTTCATTCAACTTAAATCAACTGGACACGTGTGCTTTTTCAGAAATGACAAGTGCTGCACTCTGGCAGTGCCGCTCCCAACCTCTCATCTCAGTTGGCTGAAAACTTTTTACAGCTGTCAGCTCTTTCACTTCACGCTAACACCAACACCCAGAAAATCGTCCTAGTGGGGGAGCAAGCCAGCCTCCCGCGGCTGAAAGAAGCAGCGGAGTGAAGCCGTATGGCATAACGGACTGCAGCGCAGTCCTCTTAAGCGTGTTAGGAGGTATGAGGGTTAAAGACTCTAACAATAGTAAGACAAGGGTCAAAAATATCCTATATAAAGAGTATTTTATATTTCATGCATGCAGATAATCAAATATTATTTTCCTCTTTTTCTTTTTTTGAGTAAATATGCCAACTGTGTTAGAGGATTAGGCCAGTAAATAAGAAGTATCACAAAAGCAACACAGTCGCCTGCCGTTTTCAAGAAGATATTCACAATGAAGACACACAAACACAAGCAAAAGCAGAATGGGCAGAGTGTGCCAATGGTAATCTGTGCAACTGTTAAGAGGAAAATATTCATAATAGGACAAATAACAAACAGTATACATGACAGAGGAGAGGCAGGTGGTCATAGGCCAATTATGTCTGTCAGGAGGGGCGGACAGCTCGGGTTTTAATAACATCACATTAGGACTGAATACAGTTTGGCAGAATCTGGTTTTGGGTTACAGGGTGGGGTTGTGAGCCAGTTAACAGGTGAACACACAGAGAAGGAGAGACCACTGTGTCCTAAATCTCCCCGTTTCCCCACAGCGTCTGCGGTTCTGCTGCTCTGGGTGGATAAATAACGAGCGGTGTAAAATATACACCAACCCTCCGCACAGAAATCCACGTAAGGCAGCAGAAACGTCAGCTGTTAAGGGGGAGGGGGGAAAGGGGTGGAGAATTGGGGCACAAGGGTGTGTTTTTAAAGAGGAGGAGGACGACACTCAGATGCTCCATAAAGCTGCAATGTCTGGCAGGGCAAAGGTCTTTACCTGAGTTGTGTGAATAAGAGCCTTTGTCTGTAAAAGCAGAAGCAGTAAGGTAGATGTGACATGGACAACAGAAACAAAATATGCAGAAATAACAACGGCCCTAAAGGCCTCGATGACCTGAAGCAGCAACAGAAAAAGCCAGCAGGCAAACAGCATGGGCACTGATCAGATAAATATATATGGCTCCTTGTTTGTTGAAACAACTACAAAAATCAGAAAGCTACCTATTGTTGTTTTCATTTATCTCAGTGCTAAAATTTAGATTTCTGAGTGTTCGGTGCCATGAGTCTGTCGCCACAGATATATTTGTATGATGGCAAGCTTCAAGTAATAAAAAAGGAACAAATTCATTATTAACATATAAGGAAACGCGCATGAAGACAAGCTACAAAACGCACACGAGTAAAAACCTCCATTGACTCTTTCTCTGATAGCTGCAGATTTCTCTCTCTTATCATGCCACAGCTGATATAAATGTGTTTTTGCACTTAAGGCCACATTATTAGCTGCTGTCATTGCTTCACCTGTCTCATTGGTAGTGTGTGGCGGGGTGTGAGGAGGTGCGTACGTAGCAAGGGCAGAGAACCATCAGTGACAGTAGAGTACATTAAACGCTCTGATATTGTGCAGGGTGCAAATAAATTAGATAAAAAACAAACGTGTTTTTTAATCTTTCATTTATCGTAACCTTGCTTGAGTGTAAAGCTAGGAAAGCAATGTTTAAGTCAAGCATGAGTCATTAAAACAAAGACTCCCTGTCTCTCACTCAAAGTAAGGATTATTAATTTAACCCAGGTAATGGACTGATAGTCGGTATCAGCAGATACCCGAAGCCAATGTATCTGCATTGGTATTAGAAAATCAGCTGACCTGCTTCCATCTCACACTGTGAATGAATGTCACATGTCTTTACATTACAGCAGGTAAAATGTTTTTCCTACAGAATGCCCACCTTCTGACTCTTTATAGTCACTTTCAGCACATTTTGGGGCCATTTGAGCGACAGAGGTGTTACTCACTCTGCAGCCGCCGCGTTGGACTCTCTCCGTGGAGCTGCCGGCGCTGTGCGTTCGGGGAGGCACGTGGGAGTGGGATAGATGACACGTCGTGTGTTTGTAGCTTGTACCAGTGTGGCTCGTCATCGAGAAGAGCCGTCTCCAGCTCAATCAGGATCTGGCAGAAGTAAAAGGCCCAAGTAAATTTTCTCTCCTTAAAAAAAAAAATGGCCTCACTCCAAATGTTTTAAGCTCACATATTTTTTTTCTCACTGATGGAATCAGGGCAAAGTAAAACATGCTAGCTTTTACAGAAAATGTAAATCCCCAAAAAAGCCCTTTCTGTCACTCACACGCGAACAGAAAAAAAGAACGTTCCTGATCCATGATAGGCAAGGACTGGACCACCCAACACTTTATGATGGCCAGCAGCTTTCTTAAGGGCTTGACACCATTAAAGAGGATAAGCTGAGATACTGTTACTGAGTGTCTCTGTGAGGGCTTGGGTTTGGTTTTCTCACCTCTCCCAGGAATTCGCTCTCCTCCTCCCTCACCCTGGCTTGGTCCCACAATGTGATCTCCAGCATACGTTCCCGAAACTCCCGCCGGTGCACCGGCGAGTACATAAAGGTCTGGTTCCATTTGGGCTCTAAGGATTTCTTTACTGTTTTTGTTCTCCTCTTGCTTTTGTCACTGGAGGAACAATAATTCAAACTGTTTTTATTTACAATCATGATAGGGAAGAGCCACGAATACAACAAATCCATCACACGACACAGCACAGAGCACAGCACCACAGCATGCAGCTGCAGGGAACGACAGCAAAGTGAACGTGCTAACTGCTTCTTAACGTCCATTTTCTGCATTCCTCATCAATACATAAGAATAAATTACTTAATAAGAAAATAAGAGCATAATTATGAACTAAACCTCACATCAATGCCCCCCATAAATTGACCTTACTGCATAATCTTTTTTTAGTGTCTTTCTACCATCGGGGAAATTATGCCCTGAAATAGAGGAACTGTTTCTACTCTTACCTTCTGTCAGGGAGGAAGTAGATTTTGACGTAAGGGTTCCTGGGTCGGCCGTCTTCCCTGGGTGGCAGGTCTTTGGCACCCAGGATGGTGACGATTAGCTGATGGCCCACTTTGTCATACCACAGTTTGACCTGGGGGAGGGGGGAGAGCAGAGGCAGCCTGCTGAGAGACAGCTCAGGGCCAGCACAAATGAGAGCACATAAAGGGAATAATGCAGGAGAAGACAACTTCATCAGGTCCTCACATATGCATCTATATCCTTTTGTTGAGTTCAACACCTTTTCAATCAGTATAAGCCTCAGTGCAGGGTCTTCTCCTGTATTTACCCTTTAGGAAAAAGGAGGAGGGTATCCAATTGCTAGGATGTCATTTTCATAAACTAAAACTATATCAATGTTAAAATGGTGTGATAATGATTTTTAAAGATGCAAAAACTCTCCTTTTCATGTTCTAATTTAATCCTTATGTTTCTTTTTTTAAATCTATAGTATTCAAGTGTGTCTGATTACAGTTTTTTTAAATGGAACTGACCTTTTCAGCTGGAGTGAATTGTAGTGAAATGCTAAAGGCAACATACTCTAAAATTAACACTGTCCCACCATCTACCTATATGATGGCATCTCTAATAGTGTCCTCCCAAGTATTCAGTGGGGATCGATAACGAGAAATCAGTCATGCTGCTGCAATAGGAATCAAACAGTTCACGCTAAAAGAAAAGTATGGACTCCAGGAGAAAAAACTTAGAAGAAATAAAAGGCCAGCTGAAGCCTTAAAAGAAATCAGATGAAATGAGAAGTAAGACTTCTAAGTTCTGGTCCATACTTCATTCAGAATATGATTATGGATAGGGGTCTGCACTGTTTAAGAGGACTCACCGTTCATGCAGCAATGCAGGAAAGAGCATTCAAGACAAGTCGAAACAGACAGCAGGGGGCTCATGGGAAAAACAAATTGTACCAAGTAATCTCTAGCCCACCAAAATGCCACATACTGCAAAATATGAATTCAAACTTAGAGTAAGATTCACCATAAAAACTAGCAACAATAAGTAAAACACCTAAATATATACTACTGAGTCTGATGTACAGTGTGTCCAATACAGCCAATTAACAAGTAAGCAGTTTACTGAAACATGCCACTTTAACAACATTAATGTAGACACACACATAAACCTAAACGATTCATATGTTTGATCTGGAAAACACGCAGTGCACCCTTTCCTCTGCATGCTCTGTTACACACACCAACAATATTACCGACACATAGGATATGATGCTTAGATCTCGCTTAAGCAAAACAACACAACAGTGAAATAAATATCTAAGGTTTAACACAGGAATATTAACCCTCAGGCTATCTAAATCAATAATGACCATAAAACAGAAACCACAGAAAAGACAGAGTGATATTAAAGCAGGCAGCTTGTAGCAAAGAGAAGCCTTTCAGGCTTCGCTCTGTTTGGAGTTATTATTTGGGAGGTACAATTTGCTTATTCGTTAAATCTGGTATCTGTAACGGGGGAAATGCAGTTTTGGCTTTGGCTTTCCAAAGAGGATGGTGAACTCAGTATCTTTTCACTGCAACATGAAACCACACAGCCATCAGCTCAGATCTGCTAATTAGCATCACTTCAACTCGCACATGGGGGAGCCCTTCTGTGTATGCGTGCAGGGTTAGAGTTATCGAGGCCTGGGTTCATGTCACACTGAAGCAGGAGAAAAAAGAAAAACAGAGATCTTTGTCCAAGAAAGATTGACAGAGACACCGACCAGCATTGCCATAGACACAATACTAAACTACTGTTTCAATTAGGTCAATCACTGAAGTCAGTCCAAAGACATCAGGCAATGCAAGAGCGTCTCTTAAAATAAGCTCCGATTAGTCGAGCATGCACTACTTGGGGATAATGATGTGTATGGGTTACAATGAGCTATAAGAACTCTAATCATAAGAATGATACCAAGAAATCAAATCAAGGAAAATGACACAATGCACTGCACTAAGAGGGAAACTCAAAGCTGCCATTTCCCCAGGAATGCATTTTCCAAAGTATGGAAACAGAAAAAAAGGCCAGTCAACAGTCAATGAGCAAAAAAACCAAACAGAGTTTGTGCCCTTCACACAGGGCCCATTACCTGGACCCTAGGGGCAAAAGGCGGTGTTCTTCTACTAAGGCTTTGGCTCTGGATAAGCATAAATTAAACAGCAAAAGAAAAAAAAGAAAGAAAAGAAAATGCAATAAACCAAAACCACAAAACACAACAACTCACAATACACCCAAAACACAACAACAGAAATTTGTCATTTAGATGAAAGAATTAAGCCAGCAGGTTTTGTATTTTTTAAATTTCTGCTTTCTCAAAGATTACTCATCCCTGAGCCGCTCTGCCCTGTTCTGCATAGGTCCTCGGAGAAAATTATCAGCAGCTCACAATTAGATCTTTTTGTCTTTTAGACCTTTTTCTCCTCCGCCTCAAAGCTTGCGTCACGGTGACGTTAAACGCGATTGTTATCCACAGACGATGCTTGATACAGACAGCTCCTTACTGTGTAGAATTACTCATCAAGGTCTTGCAAGGTTTATCCAGTGAGCTGAACTGTTTTAGTGATTAGTCCACTGCGAACTTCAAGGTCGGCCCTCTCATGAAAATCCAGAACTTTAAGCAGCGAGTGGATGAAAAGGCTGCGCTATACAGTGTAGGATGTGTTTTAGTGGTGACCAAATACTCTATGGGGCTCTCATAAATATTGAAAGAGCAGGAAAAGCACATTCTTGAATCCTAAATTTAAGATTTGATTTATCTCATTTTAATGCAGCCTTTTTACCAAATTTACCCCAGGAGGGTTTTTATACTGGATAATGAACAACACACAACGTAATCTGATCTACAGTCCTGTGCTGGCTTGGTGGAGGGCCAGCTGAACAGGCTGAGTGAGGTTGCTGAGTCTGACAACAACGTTTAACAAGGGTTTGAATTAAGATTTAAACTAAAAAAAAAGAAAATAATTGGTTGCATAATGAATCTGCAATGGGAAAATTATACTTACTAGCTCATCTATGATCTCAAAAGCAATTAAATCCTCTCTAACAATCCAATCCTCTTCCCGGCTTTTACATGTAGGCCATATGTGGAGTTGAGCTCACTTACTGAGAGCTGTCCTGACAGGTACTGGGGGGCGTCCCTCAGCATGCTGGGACTCATAGGAGAAGTGACAGAGATGGAAGGACGGTCCATCTTCTGAGACTCGAAAGAACTCGAACCTGGCAGGGCACAGACGACACAGTCAGATAATCCACCCATCTGTTTGCTGTTTGTAGTTTTTGCGCCGCACAGGGAGAAAACTGGAGATTGTAGCAAGAACATACAAAGAAAGGAAACGCAAAAAGAGCACAAAAATCTTGCCATGTGGGGGAAGATAAAAAGGCAGGGTGACAAACGCAATCTGCGCCAAACAGACATTTCCTTCACTTGGTGTTTCTGGGATGATTAATAGGATCAAACGGCACACTGTCAAACCCACGGAAAAAATGTTGACAGAACTCACTTGATTCCAGTTGTGAGTGTGTGCTGTCTGGTATCCTTGGAATATCTCTGAAAAAAAAAAAAAAAGCAAAAAAGAAAGTGAAAGAGTGTGAGAAGCAGGAGAGAAGGAGGGGGCTGGAGCAGATCAATTTAAGCTAATACCGAATGCACTGCGCTTTAATGACCGTAAGCACCACATTAGTCTTCATTCACCCAACGGCCCCCTCAATGGCACAAAGCAGGTCAGACCTAGGAATCGACAAAGCAAAGGTGCCTCTGTTTTTCAAAAGCAATCGGAGTGGAGAAGATAAACGATGTGACGGGCTTTCATGTTTTTTGCCGGCCGGCATTCTTTGGTGCCTTATGAGGCCAGAAATGGCAGAGCCGGAGCCAGAGGGAGGGAGGAACAGATGCTGAATAAACAGCTCGGCACAGCTCCTTCGCAAACACATTCTGAGCTATGTTCCCTTCAGATTCCTCTTTTCAAGTCTCCACATTCCAAAAATATGAAGCTATTCTGAGTCACAGAGGCAGCTATGTGGCACAAACCTACAGACCTTGGCACTGTAATAGTTTTACAGCGAAATCAAATCAAGTAGGTAAGAGATGTTGGTACAATCTAAAGTGTGATTCTTTGAAATACTGACTAATGCTAAAGTCCAGATTTATGCATGGTTTGCACAAACGTGAGAGTGAAGTAGGGACAAGTCTTTTATTGTTGTAGCTGGTATTTTGCATTTAGGAGTTTAGGAAGACAAAATACTGAAAGTATTTAAATGAAACTATATGAGTCACTAAGATTAGAGTAACAACATATCCTACAGAGTCCTGTAAATTCTGCATTGGTCAAAGCGGGAGAATGAACGCTCATACAAGTAGGTTTGTTTATACACTTAATATAGAGTTAATATAACCTAAACTTTATGCTTTACATTTCACACAGATTTTCCTATAATAATAACTGCAGAGAGTACTGCAAAGTCTGTTTGTACGTCCTCAGCCACACACACAGAGCTCTCCAACATCACTCCAAATATTTTTCATATCACGTCTGTTTCATAAAATACTGAAATGTCTGTCAAAATCCAACTATAAATGTGAATTGTGTGTCTCAGAGCTGTCTGTGTGTCCCATTCTTTCCTTTGTTTTTAAAGAAATACTTGAAGCATGCATTTCCACACACAGCACAACAGGAGCAGAAGGTATACTCTGCTTCTCATCTGACTGGCTGTTAGACACAGATTCCAGGTATATGCAGTGGAGGTATGTGTAATAAAGCGGTCCCTCTCTAGATGAATCCCACTCTTGATCTGAGATGTCAGGATTCATCTAGAGCAGGGACGTCAAACTCATTTTACATCGTGAGCCACATACAGCCCAGTTTGAGCTTAAGCGGGCCAGACCAGTAAAAACTCCCCTTCTGTCAGCGTGAAGAAGTTTAGCCACACATGGAAATGTTTAGACATCTTAATAGAAGAAAAAAGAACTTCAACAGTAAAATGGTAAATGGCCTGCATTTGTATAGCGCTTTACTCAGTCCTTAAGGACCCCAAAGCGCTTCACACAACATTCAGTCATTCACCCATTCACACACACATTCACACACTGGTGTAACACACAGTAAATCTTCGTTTTCCCACACGATAAAGAAAGGTTGCTGAAGGAAATTGATTTTTTTTTAAACTTTGGACCCACTATAAAACACAGAAACTTGTACTGGAGATAGGGAAAGGTTCAGGATATTTTTGTTTATTTATTACTTAGTACCTTTTGGTGTAGTGTGAATGACCATGACCATTGAAGCACAGAATCTATTCCTTCCTTCACGTTTACCAAGGCCATCCAGTGGGCTGGAAGGGAGTCTTTGGCCCCCAGGCCATATGTTTGACACCCCTGAACCAGATAATTGCTTCTCCCATCACTGAGACCTCACCCTGTTCTGAGCATGTATCAAAAAAAGAGTTTTTTTCTTATAGTGCCTCTCCTTGGTCTGAATTATCGTCCTGCACCATATTTAGTTTTATCATTAAACACACAATTCCTTTTCTGGGGGTCACAAACTATCCCAACACAAGCACATAGTGGGAAAAAGGTCGATGCCCTTGACAGATCCTAGTCTTGGCTTCGCTTAATTAAAAATTACATTTTCAAATCACAATTTTAACACATCTAGTGAACTCGTCTGCTTCAGTATGCTTATTGTGTTGTATGGATAAGTAACACAATTGCAGCGCAAATTCTCACCCATGCCTAACACCTTGGTTAGTGTGAGCGAGAGCATCTTGTTGCTTATTAACACCAAGATCACCAAAGTTGTGTTGTGAAGAACAGTGTGTGTCTGCATGTGTGACACTGGTTGCGAGATCTTACCCTATAGGCCGCGAGACCACCAGCTCCACCTGCGGCTCCGGCTTGGATTCTAGTATGATATTGTAAACTTCTTTAAATGTGGCTCCTTGTAAAAGCTTCCCGTTCCACTCCAGCACCTGATCTCCTGCAAAAACACCAGAGATGCTCAGCATCACGTGGAAGATCTTAATCCTTTCTGCTCACACTGTCGTCACAGCTGAATTTTGCCAGTTTAATTTCTTCATAAATGTGTGTGTGTGTGTTTCAATACCTGGTCTGAGGTGTCCAACAGTGTCTGCTAGACTTCCTTTCCTCACTTTAGTGATGAAAGCACAAAGTCTACCAGATTCTGTCATCTTGCCTCCCACCACCTGTAGAAACAGAGAGGTGACTGCGCTGGTACTAAAATGCATTTGTGAAACAAAAGTCGAGCTATGTCATAATAACTGTAGATTTAATGCACCGCATTAGCATGCAAGCCCTGCAGCTCATAGAAAAACATGGACTTATTTTCTCAAAGCATTCTGTTGATGTTATGGCTTCAGTTTTTGCCTGTGAGGTTTGAAACCACAAGAAATACACTGGAAGGGAGAAGGTCAGTGTTAAAAGTCTAAATCTTTTCAGAAACTGTCCAGGACTGTGCTTTGTTCCCCGTGGAAAAACTCCGGTGCTGTACCGTGGTTCTGTAACAGTGCAAGGCCGTGGGCTAGAGCTGTACTGTACAGTCCTGAGCTGCTGTACTCCACTCTCCTCGGCTTACACTGGCATCATACAAATAAAAATCCCCTCTTAATGGCAGCTGAATGCCAACATACAAAGGAGCTTAGGGAAGTCTGCTAAATGAAATGGCTTTATGTAACAGGCAGGAGATAGAGAGAGGGAGGCTTGCAGATGAAGAGAGCATAAGAGAGAGAAAGAGATGGGCAGTGAGGGCGAGGCTGGCAACCTGACTGATGGACTGACTGGCTGGATTGTGGAGCTGGGTGGCTGCTGCTGAGCGGACAGAAATGCACAGAAGCACTGAGCAGACACAAACATGCCATTTCAGGAGGCTCATTTAATCAGTAATGATTTTTTTCCCCATCTTGCCGCTCTCGCTTCTTTCTCCAGCGGCTGCTGCCATGCTCCTGTGGACATTCGGCCGCTCTCTTATTTTTTTAAGGGTACGCACCACCGACAGAATTACACAACAGTGAAGGATAAAACAAAACTACTATCTATATAAAAATAAGTATATGCTTTTTGAATAGATGGAGACACTGAAAGGGAAACTGACTTAGCATTCAATAAAGAATTTGATCAATAAGAAGCAGGCAGCACTAAAACTATAAGAAAAAGACACACAGAGAGCAAAGAATGTAAATTTACATTAGAACGTGATGGTACTGTATAATGCACAAACAGGGAATAACTGCAGGGACAATACTGGGAGGTTCTGCTCCGACTTGTTTCCTCCGAGCAGCTGAATTCTGTTCACTGAAGTAGCTCAGTATGAATGGGTTCAGAAGATTAGAGAGCCCAGTATCAAACAACACTTATTAATATTCATCAGGAATATAATGGCTATTAATAGTGACTCGTACTACTGTATGATGTAACAACGGAAAGCCGTGAAGAAACCTAAAAAAAAAGGCACAAAATTTTTAACCTTCCACCTAAATGCCACATCTAACACTGATCCTTTTGACTGAACCCTACTGGGTAAAATGTTAAAGTCACTGTGCTAAATATGCATATTTTAACAGGATATTCTAATGGCAGTTCAACATGAGTGTGTGCAGTGCAAATGACGCCCACACAGGCTGCAAGCTCACCTTCAGACCGAGCAGAGCACCTGAGTCTCGAGGCACACTTCCATCTTTCATGCGCTTGTTGAGCAAAATGCGCCCTATTAGGCGATCCCCATCTTTGGACGGCTGCCACGTCACTGGGTGCTACAAGGTCAGAGCAACAACACACCTTTTGTTTAACAAGTCATCCATTTCAGTTCGATTACTTCAGACCAAAGCAGACAACAAAACAGTGAAAGGAGGGCGTGAAGGGAGCACTTTATTTGTTCACTTGGGGGAAGAATGTTCACACAAACTTGGATAGCTCAGTAATGTAAACTCCAGGTGATGCAGTTTTATCTGTTAGGCCAAAAGCGTTCAAAGGAAAATTTGAAATTTCTCCAAGTAACACACAGCTCATTTACTGTCTCACAGAGTTTGTGTGAACCTGCCGGTGTGAGGGTGGAGTTAAGCTTCATGCAGCGCCCCATGCAGAGTAAAGCAAGCAGCCTCAACACTCCTCCTAAAACCAGCTCTTCAAACGGGAGCAGGAAGACCAGAGTGTGACTCTGGTGCTTTGCTACACACAAACACACGGCCACCATCAAGTGGAGTAGTGAGGGGAAAAGCAGATAGTGAAAAAAAAAAAGAGGGAGGGGGGTAGACGTGATACAGATGAAGTAGATCCTAGGGTGCCACATTAGAGATCAAAAAGGATGAAAAACAGACAGCACAGAATAAAGCTATGAGACACAGGGTGATATCACAGACGCGGCAGTGGAAGGGAAAAAAGAAAAACAAATGTTTTTTTGGTGCAAAACTAATCCAATCTTCCCTGTTTGTGTGTGTGTTTGTGTCTTTTTTTTCTATAGAAGTGAGTGGAAAATTGGGCAGAGGGGACAGGATCTGTCTGGACTGGGTGCTGTGGGGTAGGGCAGCAGAGTGAGAGGGGACGGGCCCGAGTAAGGGTGTTCCTACTACACTAAACAGGACCGCTGCAGAGCAAGAACACAACATACGGAGGAAAAAAAACGAGCATGCAACTAGGAGAGACCCACATTCCTGAGTGCCATGACAAACAGAGAGGTTGTGTGTCAATGCCCAAGTCTTTTACAGCTACTGTAAAGAGGTGTAGTTTCTATTTGGGGAGCAATACAGCAAGTACAAGTAGCAAGCAAAGAGGGTGTCCCCAAATGACTTTTATTTTTAAGGCAACACCGAGGTGGAGCCAAAAGTAACCGAACCAAAAACAATAAATCAATTTTTTAAAAATCGCAAGAGAAATCAATTTATACAACGTTAAATAAAATCCATAAAACAGACATCTCACCTATTTACACTTGGTGACAGAGAGCAAACAAAGACTGGATGGGTAAGGTCATAAATAATAATCATAACAAAAAAAAAAGAAAAAAAAGCAGGCTAGATTGTCTCAGTACCTTCTCACTATGGCTATGCTCCTCGTTTAGCGTAGTGCTACTGCACGTATCAACTCCCGAGTCTTTAACCTGCGGTTCACACCATGCCAAGTCCTCTTCAAATGAGTGTCCCCCAAAGCGCACCATTTTCTTTTGCCTCTCAGATAAGGTGTGTGTCGCCTCGGACATAAATGCCTGCTCAATAGTTTTTCTTTTTCCCCTTTGACTGTCCCCTACAGGTGTGGGATAAAAAACAGAAAGAAAAAACAGAAAAAACAACATGCAAAGGTGTAAATAAAACAAAGGAAACATGAAATGACAAAAAGACTCCGGGAGGACAGGGGACGGGGGAGAGAAGAGAGAGAGACAGAAAGAGAGGGAAGGAGAGAGAGAGTGAGAGAGAGAGGTGGGGTTAAGGGGGCGGGTGGTAGGGAGGGAGGGTCAACGCAGGGCTCCACATGTCTCACCAAAGACAGTGGGGAAGCCTCACTGCTATGCCATGACGCATGGTCCCACCAATGGCCATCCAAATCTCCTGTAAGGTGGGAGGGAGGGCATATACACACGAGAGAGGACATCGAGAGGGACAAGTGAGGACACCACAAAGTACAGACATTAACGCGCGCACACACCCACACAGAGACACAGAGAGCTCGAAATAAGACATCCAGTCATTCACATTCCAACACACACGCAAACACACGAGTGCTCACATGCTCCCATAATTCAGCAAGAGAGATAACTGCTCCTAAGATCCCTGCAGAGAAGGAAAAGACGCAGATGGATTGAGTTCAGCACTGCACAATTAAGAAAACTAAACAAGACACAAGCCATGGCTGAAGTCAAAAGCACAATCTGAAGCTTCAAATCCTTTAAAGGTATTACATGTGTTCCAACAGCACATTAGGAACCTCTGATAAACAGACAAATAGACAAGGAGTGGGCGGGGCAAGGATAAACGGCCCATTTGAAATAAATAAATATGTTTAGTATGATTATAAAGAGAAAAGAGCCTCATTAAGATAACATATAGGCCACAGAGCGAAGTTTTGTTTTCTTTACAATACTTTGGCTAATAGGTAGTTCTGCATGATTCACAGTTCAAAATAATCCGGCTTTGTCCCCTCAGTTCATGAAACATATCACACAAGAATTTTTAGTTCCCATCCTCCTCCCTTTTAGTCAGCCTTCCTCAGATTAGCTGCCCCTCCTGAGCAGGTGAAGAAATAGACCTTTCTTCATTTCTTCAAATATAGTTAAGGCAAACTTTTCTTTCAATCGAAACACGTTCCACGTTACATTCCTCTGACTTTTTTCAGACAGCAATCTTCAGAAACATTCGGGCCAGATTCTGTTTTGTTGAAACAAAGTCAGCACACTGCTATCTTATTCTAAAGAAGCTGCATCTATAGTAGGGAGCAGGGCAGACCTCTAATGTGTTTAACTGGGGATTCAGATTGCAATGCCACACAACCTTAACTGACCTCGATCTAAAGTGCACCGGGGAGAGCTTTTAAAGATGAGGCTCTGATTACAACTTCTGCCGTAGCATCGACGGATACATGGCCTTGAGAAAGCCAGGCAAGTGGCTACGATGACGATCGCAGGATGAAGGATTCTGGGGCATTTCTCTACTCTTGTCGTGCCTTCAGGACAATAATCAGTTATAAAGGGAAGACTTCTAATGAGACAAATGTGAACCGATCAAAACTATCCATCTATCTCCAGAAGCAACTTTGCGATTCTGCAGGGTTTGTCCTGTTCTCCAGTGTGGATGTACAGAGCAGTGAGATGAGCACTTTCAATTTGATTAAGAAGCTTAACATTTAAAGCTAATTAAAAAGAGCAAAAAATATTGAATCCAAAGGTAGTGCTGAGATTCTCAGGGGAGAGCAGTGTGGAGGTGAAGACAGGCACAAGTTAAGAGTCAAATCCTGCTCTTCTCTGTCCAGGACTTCAGTCAGTAACATCATTTTAGCATCCCATTACAATGCATAATTCATTTAAATGATATTCAGCTATGATGCCAATTCATTTTACAAAGGGGAAATAAAGTTGCTCTTATTAAAACATTTACCGAAGAATGGGCCGTTTAAATAATACAGAAACACAACGTGTTCTTGGCAGCAAACATGCTGTTGTAGACTTGTGTGTTTGCACAGATGTACAAAGTCAATAGCGGACCTCGGGGCTGCAGTCACAAGTGAGGTCATCTGAAAACACTCGACTTGTTTAACCCATGGGCCACATACATCACATTCGCCACACTTCACTTCCCCTGCAAAGAGCTGTAGAACCTAATGGATCTATAGAGGACAGGCTTCCTTCAAGTATTATCTAGCTCAGGATTCAATCTCAGGGAAATCAGGGAACGCTGATGGAAAGGCATAAAAATAGACTGCATATGCTGCTAGATGTGGAGGCTGAGGAGGTGGTGGGAGGCTGGACTGGACAGGGGTAAAGAGAAAGAATTTTCAGCACAGGACAAAAAAGAAGCTGCATGGAAGACGTTGTTTGCATAAAGACAGGGTCACTGTGAATACACATAGCCAGAAATGTCTTAAATAATCCCTCATTGCACTGGGGTAATATGGGGTTCAGTACTTTCTTAACAGATATGTACAGAATTATTTGGAGATTTTGAAATTTAATATTCCGATGGATCGGAAATGGGGTTTTTTTCCCATTAAGACACACAAAGGATAAACAGCCTTCCATAACATTTGCTATCTCCAGTTGTTTATACACTCATACAGGCTCTGCCTGACTCTGCTCGGATCAGCTGGCTGTTGTGTTTCCAAACATAGGTGGCCAACTGGAAAGTTGCAGAGTGCGCTCTGGTACTTATAACATCACTGAAGGTGTTTCTCCCTTTTTTTTTTAAAACTTTTTAAATTTTCATTTATCGGCATAAACGCCAATGCCACTTAGCAAATAACTACTATCGGCCGATAATACTGGCTCACTGATAAATCTCTCAGGCTCTAACCTTTAAAAGAAAATCTGCTTCTCTTAAAGAGACATGCCTGCAGAACTGTGGCTCTTAAACAGAAGGTCTGTTTCTGGCTTCAAATTAATTTTTAGCTTCCTAGCTTTCTTTTTCAATATTTTTCAATATTAAAACACAATGTATCTTATGTCCTGTCTTATCCATATTTTATCTTGGTTGCAAATGAAGTTTCAAATAACAAAGTCAGTGTAGTGTCAGTATGTATAAGTAATCAATATTAGCCAAAATCTCAAGTGTCAAACTGCTGTAAACACTGATTTTTTTTAAAAAATTTTGTACTCTTGGTTCTATATGATATCAGTGGGAGAAGACTTTTTAATTTGTATTTATTATTCTTTTTGTGAATCAGAAGAAAATTCACTTAAAGGTGAAGGAACTTAAATGATTTGTTTCAGAAAGAACACAATCTAATCCAGTATATGACAAATAAGGATTAGTTTGGACTGTGAATCATACAAAGCTACACTGGAAGAGTCCAAGAAGAAATGATGAGAAGAAATAAGATCATAATATTCCCCCTTTAATATAGTAAAAAGAAAAAGATCTTCAATAACATTTTCCAACTTGCAATTTTGTTGTGACCAAGCTGCAAGGTCAGTTTAGGCCAAACAACACCCTTTGTATTACTATCCATCCAGCATTCTAAAGAAGCACTGTAACTACTTAGTGTATGTAGTAATGTGCTGTGATAAACTATTATGGATGTCCCCAGATAGGCTTTGGCCTCCGTGACCCTCTCGCCAACAGCTGACAATAGTAATTACCTCCTTTGCCTTTCAGCTGCTCTTCCGTCAGCAGCGTAACACCAGAGCACACTTTGCTCTCCAATGAGAGTGTAGTGTGTTTGATGTGGAGCTATAGACTGAATGAATATAGACACTATGTGGCTCATCTCAAGCTTCCATCATTTACAGTTCAACCTCCACCTATGTGTGTTCTTCTTCCTGTGGCACGCCTCCATCTTCAGGCCCCTCCCCAGCCCACTCTTAATGTTTTAAAAAAAAGAATTTGAGTGAGCACCGAGACACACCCAGCCTTCTCTCCTTACTTTCCCTGAAGCTTTATTAACAGCGGCATGCCACAAATGGGCACCATTCCCCCTTTAAGGCACTGTCTGATTTTTCAGCAAGCAGGAAACTCATCACGGCCATAAATTGTGAGTATCAGCAGTCTGCGCCCGGCCCTGCCGTTTCGCTCCGACTCCGAGGCCCCGCAAAGTGCTGATTCAGGTCGAAGGCAGCGCGCAGGCAGTGGCGGAGTTCACCACCAGCAGGCTCTCCATCACTTTGACGGCTCAATAAAAACCAGTGTAAACTATTAATTGGATCATTAATTATTGATGCTGTTTTTACTACAATTCAAGAGGTGAGAGCAGAAAAGAGGCAGGTCGAAACAATGTCTATGTTTAAACATAGCCACCATGCTACAAAGGTGAAACAGTATCATGTTAAGCTACTGGTAAGCTCAAAATATCAATCAGTATCTATTCTAATAAACTAACCCTAAACTAACCCTTTTTAATATGCCCAAAAACAATGCCTTTCAGGTAGAGAAAGGATGGATTAATAAGACAATCTTTCTCTAGCATGAGGCCAAACACTACAAACCCAGTAGGGTTACCGAGCTGCAAAACCTGATCCCAAAAGCCATTAATAAGGATGTAACTTAGGTTGTCACTACACAATGTCCACCTGTCTGCTGCAGTTAGCCAGCCATCCTCTCCTTTTCTGTGTGCTGGGCACTATTATGAGACTGCATGTCAGGGGAATCAATAAAGAGGAAAACACAGGGAGAGGACCATCGCAATAAATCAGTCTCCTGCGTTCACAGACACAAGCCAGGCCCATTACAGCTGGCACACCCTTTCTCTTCCAGTCTAACTCGTCCCCTTCAACTACTCTTATTCTCACAACCCCCAGCCCCCCTCATCCTCCTTCTTTACAGATTCCTCCTCTCCCCCTTCTAGGTACCAGAAACTGGAGAGTGTGGGATGCACGCTACTTAGCCTGCTGTTACACACCCATCTCGTTGTCCAGTCAAGCTGAATGCACAAACCCCCAAGATGCTGACGGGAACATATGGCAAAAAAGTTGCTTTCCGCCCTCGTTTGTCTCACGTGCAATCGCAACCACTGCTCTTCGTATTGTTGGCAGATTTCTGATGCTTTTTTTTTTTTTCACTTTTCACTTTTTTCACTCTGGTAAATAATCAAAGTCCTTCTGTATGCTTCTTCTTTTTTTTTAAACAAAGCAAGAAGAAATATTTCTAATCTCGCTCCTTTTTTAGGAGCATTAAAAACACCTGCTTGATCTGACCCAGCTGAAAAATATTTGAGGGTCACATGTGCACATCGGGGGTGGCGTTAGCTTCGAATGCACTTTCTAATTATTGCATAATTAAACTTACTACGCAAACACGTACACACTGTTTTAAAATAAATGGTTCAGTACAATTTGCTGACCCATTTATCAGACTCCCTGCATGCACCGAATCACAGCAGCCTTAGTTATGTCATAGATGAAGATAATTAATGAAACTGCCAATTAAAACTAAATAAAGCTCCACATAATCAGCTGTCTGAGTATGTTCTGTACCTAGCATGGGAAGCTATACTTATCCAGGTCAACAGTTCAACTCTTCCCTATGTTTTTTTCTCCTACGCAGCATGACCCGCGGAGGAGGCAGGCAGACAGACGCACACAGAAACAACAGAAACTCTGACCCTCTAAACAACCTGCCTTCTCCCTATTTTTGCTCCACGGCTACCTGTAAATCTGGAAACTCCCACATCAATAATGTAGCGCCGGGTGCTCAGCTGCTCGCCTTAGAGTGGAGAACAGTTACATAACAGAGCAGGCCAACCAAATTCCACTGCTCTCCTCTGCATTAAACATTTCATCTACCATTCAGCGACAAAGGCGAGCTGTGCCACTGTACTTTTGTCCTTTCTATAGTCTAACCCCTAACACTCCTCCTCCTCCCTCTTTCCTGGTTTTACATCCCAGGAAAAGTTAAAGAAAAAAGAAAAAAATCAATTCGCAATTACAACAACTGTCAACCAAGAGGAGCAGGGAGAAGCTGACGACTGTCTCTGATGTTGATTCTATGCAAAGTGGCATTTCACTCAGTCAGTGTGTGCTTGCTTGGTGGGATGTTGTTTTTTTAATATATATATATATACTTGAAGAAATGTGAGATGCAAACATATCAGTCACAGCAGACGGTAAGAAAACCACTTCATTCAGGGATCCACGTTATTATTTTAAAGTTTAAGCAGTCCTTGATTTAATAAATAAATAAATAAAAGCCAGCAGAGCTATTTTTCTTTTCTTTTCTTTTTTTTGCTAAACTGAACTCCTTCGCAATACCAGCAAGGCAGCTCCGCTTTCTGCGAGCTGTAAAGTCAAGGCTGACAGCGCAGATACAATTTGCTGCAGGAACGCATTTCTACATTCTAAAGTCAGCTCCCTTTGTTTCGGTTTACAGCCACAACTCCCAAAACATCTCGCTTTCTCCTCCTGCCTGTCCATTATGTAACACTGTCCATTAAAGAACACTGTCAAACAGCTGTGGCAGGACCTGGCAAATAGTGCCGTAACAGCGGCGAAAGCAGAGAGCCTTAAGATCAGCGGTGCTACGTCAGTTTCCAACTCACAGCCGCACGCACACATAAACCACCCATCCACACTGAAGCATGTCTGGCTGGCCTGTGAGCCCACAGGCCTCCTCCTCGAAGGTACTAAGAGCTGTTAGAGGAGATTCATTAACGACAAACAGAAAACACCGCGGTTCTCCGCACGAAAATAGGGCTCATCATTTTCAGTTTTTATAGGCTTTTATTGCACGTGTGCAATGGCTGGGTTGTTTTCTTGTTTGAAGATGAATGAAATGGCAGTAAAGACTTTTAAGATGTTCAACCCCTCCCCCCCAAAAAATAATACAAAACCTAAGAGCACTTATTTCTGGTTATGGAGCATTTTAAGAAGAAATTTTCTGCATTTAGATTGTTTAATGTTTTACGAGAATGTTATCTTTATTGAAAAATCTGTATAAACAGAAACATCTTTAAAGATTTTTCAGAGTGAAAATGATGAGCCTTAAAGATAAAAAATACATTTATAAACAGACACACACACACAGAGCACATGTACACACTGCAGACTGGGGAATCTGAAAGTTATACAATATATACATCTGCATAATCAACATCACTTGAAGACAGCAGCAATGATTGAATTACAGTTCAGTGACTGCTCAATAACAGTAAAGCAGAACGGCTTTAAGACTTCACAATAACAGCACTGATATGTGTGTATTTGTATGCTGTAAAAACTTTTTGATACAGAGAACAAGAAACAGAGAGAGAGCAGACAGTGAGGCTCGTGGTGTGCTGGCTCCTACCTTTTTCACTAACTGACTCACTCTCTATCTCCACATCCTCACAGCTGGTGTACTCCGGCGTGGTGGCCAGCTCCTCCTCCGAGCTGCTCAGTGACACCTGCCTCATCTTCCCTCCCTTTTTGGTTTTGTGGGGCTTGGGGGGCGGCGGGCGCACCGACTCCGACTGGTCTGAGCTAAGAGAGTCGTTCCTCAACATGCTCTCCATTTTCTCCCTCTTGGTCTTGCGGACAGCTGAACTGGGGTCCAAGTGGTGCTGCGGCCTCCTCATCATATCCCCACCTACCCCCAGGTCTCCTCTTCGCAGGTCCCCCGACCGGTCACCCAGAACGGGACTACGGTGTGGCGTTGGGGGGCTGTGGTTTCCTCTGTGGCCTCCGAGGCCAGGACCCATTGGCCCTGGTGAGGACCGGTCAACGGAGTAGGAGCGCTGTCCCACCATAGGCGGCCGGCGCTCAGTGAGAAGCTGACGCGACAGTCGGATGGGGCTGGGCTCATCTTGCTCCGTGTAGGCCAGGGAGACGTCGCTGTGGCGACGTTCGTGCCTTAGCCGGCCCACTTCAGCGTGCATCCTCATCTGCTCCTCGTAGGGCTGCGGCTTAACAGGGTAGCGTGCCAGGTTGGGATCGCTGCGATAGCGTGCCTGGAACTCTTCCTGGCGCTGCCGCTGGAGGTCATACTCACTGGGCGGTCCATCTAGCTCCTGGTCGAGTGGGTATTCCTGTGAGTGCCAGCGACCGGGACCTCGACGGTCCCGATAGCCCATTCGCACTGCATCCATATCTGAGTACATGTGTGGGCCCCGCGGAGCCCGCCGAGGGTCCCCCTCCCCATAGTCAGACGGTGATCTAGGCATGCCGCCGTCCGTCGGGGCATACTGTGAGTGGTCGCCCCCCTCCCTTTGGTCGTATTTTTGGTTTGGATCCCTGGATGCAGACGGGCTTCGTTTCCTGCAGATCAGAAGGAGAGGAACAAAAGAAATTATTAGCCAGTCAACTGTAGACAAGATTTTCTCTCGTTCTAATTATATGATGTCTTTTTGGGCTGAAAGCTGTTTGCATCCTGTAGCTTCACTTTACTTTGGTCTGCACTGCACAGGTCCCAGTCCTTGTGAAAAGGTAATGATAGCCTGCACTGTTTCTGTCACACACACACACACACACACACACACACACACACACACACACACACACACACACACACACACACACACACACACACACACACACACACACACACAGAGAAGACTAAACTAAACAGCAGGATGTAGCACCAGTTCTTCCTCTCAGTCCAAGAAGCAAGAGGACACAAAATATACAATTCAAGTCATTTTACATTATGTGTTCTCAACACATATGCTAAACGTGTGCTGAGAGTAGTGCACTGGTAAATGATTCAGTGATCCACCGGCTGTGTTTTTGTGCACATTACAGTGCACATGAAGGGGTTGTAGGGAGACAATAAAAATATCTCTGTGTTCTGGTATTGATAAAAAAAGAACACAATTAAAAGCTGGAAATGTTGAAATGTTAGAAAGTACGCCCTGATTACGATCAGCAGCTTCATATTTCTAAAAATTAGGCGTCAATCGTTTTATTGTTGTCTGGTTGGAAGGAAACCATCCAGGAAGTGGATGAAAAGGATGGAGGGGGCTAACTGTGCATTAATGCATTTATTCTTTTGTTCAGAATCAATTATTCATAAGCCACTTTTCTCCTACATTTCTCCCACTTTTCCTCCAAAGTAATAATGACATTTTGGTGTGGAAAAAGCTCTGTGAAGCATCCCCTTAATTTTGTACGTGACAACTTTCCATAAATTTCAAAAGGACTCATAAATCACCGCTGCCAGCTTTGCTCACCAGCCAAGGTAAGAACTCCTCACATGTGATTGGCTGATTCACTGAAGGAAGGCTGGCCCTTCCCTATTGGATCACAGACTGTTCAGGTTAGTCAAAGCTAAAATGGATGTGCAGTACAAAAGATATAAGCATTGCGGTGAGGGACGTGTGGGCAAAGATGCTTTTTGTGGTCCCCATGTTTGAATTTCTATGTTGTACACTGAATAATCTCACTAAAGTCAAGTGCTAGCTCTGGGGAGAGACAGCATGATGAACGAGCGTTGCGTACAGTTCATGAACTGCTGTACAGTTAAAATATGGGCTCTTAGAGAGGGGCAGAAGCTGAGCAATAGTGCAGCACAAAATGTGCTTCCCAGCAACGCTGGCACATAAAAAGCAAATTTTACTTAATTGCAAAAGGGACAAAATAACAAGAACAGGTCAAAAAGAGCATTTTAACATATTTACATGCAGCATACAAACATGACTGCCCATGAATGCTAATGTTATGCCATTAATGATGCTTAGGCAACAGTTAGCTGTTCATAACGACATTATAAGGTGAGGATGTCAGTGTTGTTTTTGCAGCAAAAAGAATAAATACTCCATGCATCCATTTCAGGGTTGTGTGTGGGTGTGTGTACGTGGCAAGTTTGCAATCTGCCTGTGATTTTTGGTCTTTACACTAGACGTAAAGGAAGCATTATAGCTGGTGAAAGCTGCTGAGACTGAGATGTTCTCAGTTTCTGAGACACAAAAGATGTTAATGCCATCTTTAATAACTGTCTGCATTTTTAAAAAAATCACAAACACTTAAAAATTTAACAAACACAGACTTTTTTACTCTGAGAGCTGGTAGGTTGGTAAGAAAATGATCTGGAGCCACACTGAAACTTAATTGGTACTTCCTTTGCCTCTCCTCTCCACCGAGAATCTTGAAATAGCAGTGTTTGCATTATCTTGCTGACTAACAGCCAAACAGACAAGCATGTACGGTGGTCAGACACGTACATGTACAGAGGTCAAACACACTCAACTTGAGAAAAACAATAAAACACAACAGAAATTAGAAAAAAAAACCCAAACCTCTCAGGGCCACTGTTGCAAAGCAGGCACTGATCACATACCTTTGCCAAATAAGAACGACCTAGAGGAAGAAAAACTGGCCGCTCGAGTCTCTGTGATGCTGCCAGCTCACAGGAGTGACTTCTTTCTGTTTCACATCAAAACAAATACCTTCTATCACCAGTATCATGATTCAAAGATGGAGGAAAAACACACGAGGGTTGGTACATTATTCATGAGCTGTTTTCTGGACACTAACTGAGCTGCACTTCATTCACAAATTCAAAGTGAAGCAGCAGCAGAAATTAGGGGGGACAGGCGGCGTGACATGGAGCTGAGGAAGGCGGGGGAGTGTGTGTGTGTCTGTGAGAAATCTCTCTTTATAGCCACTCTGTAATCACTGAGGTGTGTGTTTGTGACCGCGTGTGTGTTTTTTGAGCCGACTGCTTAAGGAATGCTCTCAGGATCTCTTTGGGGCTTCAGGCCAACGTCCTCTCCGAGACTGTCTTAAAACGCTACACCCAGAAAACACACACACACACTCATAGCAGCTGCACACAGTTTGCACAACATACATTAACAAACAGCTCTTTGACGAGGTCTAACACAACTTGACACAAGCATCACAATCCTCTGCTCCCGTTTAGCCTTGTATGTCCCTCCTTTCCAAACACAGAAATGTCTGTGCTCGCAAGCAAGCCAGTAAGCCCGTTGCACTCTATCAGCGTCCGCATCATGACTCTGCTGCTGCTGCTGTTTGTGCTTAAGCAACCTTCAATATATACACAACAGAGTGGTGACGCAGGGCTATGTTTTGCACTGTGCAATATTCTCTGGTGCTTCGACAGCCTCTCTCTGCATACACCTGAGCGCTGGCATGACACACTCTGCTGATCTTGGATTTGTATTCCATCCTTAGTGACTCAGACAGAGATGAAGAAAGGAGGGGCAAAATGGGAGAAGAGGTATCGACAAGGAATGTGGAATTAGGTGGAGCAAAAGTACGCAGATGCCAAATTACAGTAACCGTGTCCTGCAGTCGGACATTGCATCTGGTCTGCGCGCTGCATTAAAGCATCATGTTTGTCAGGCTCGAGCATGAAGAGGCAGGATGTGACACCGTGGGATTATGATGCTTGCCAAGTTGCACAGAAGTCTGGCTGCGGCAACGATTGAGTCACGCACGGCAACGTAAAGGCCTCCTATCACGTCCCCTTATAGCGCAAGATTCATCCGCGTTTGCGTGATGCCAGAGCAGATTGATGAGCAGTGAATCAACCTAACGGGCCAACAACAGGGAGGCACGTGCACTTTGTGCGTGCTATGTTATGGGAATAGAGGCCAGGGCTTCTATACGCTCCTGCTGTGGGAATAACAGCAGCCTTTGTTACTGCTGTTGTCCTATGCTGAGCTAACTATAGAAATCCTCTGCTCTATCGTGGAGCTACAGACAAGGACGGAGATGGCAATAAGATTCGATTCATGCAAGGTGGTGCCGGAGCTTTTCAACTAAAATATAGAAGGTTTCTGACATCCCTTTGATGTCGCGTTATTACTGCTGCCAGGACAGCCTTGTACGCCTGCAGTGCTCTAGAGGTAATTCCAGTTAATCATCTTTTTCAAGTACACTGTCCTTATCAAAAGCAGCATAATGTATCAAATCCAGGGCTCAAAAAAAAATCCCCCCCCAAAAAATCATGGGATTACACTATGGCACCGAAAGATTAAAAAGTGCGACCCACAAAAAGATTAAAAGTGACCTGACATGCTCGTCATGATAAAAACCTTTATGTGATGTTATTTTCTACAAAGCAACACACAAAAAACAACTGGTGAAATTCCCTGATTCACTGCAGGGCGTAATGAGAGGACACTGCCCTATTCTCTCTCTGCAGATCCGGTCAAAAGCATCCACAGACAGAGCTCAGTTCCCAGGCTGTAAATGGACTAAATCGTCTAACTGTGTCACTCCCTGTGTGTGTGTGTGTGTGTGTGTGTGTGTGTGTGTGTGTGTGTGTGTGTGTGTGTGTGTGTGTAATTTTCCCTACACCCCTATACTCTGTATGATGAAAGCGATGAAACTGAGCAGAAAGCCCTGGATATAAATCATAAACATTTGATGTGAATTTATGATAAATCTACAACATCATCATCAAATTAAGAGGCTAAGCACACACACACACACACACACACAGCCAGTATGCTGTCCAAATTATACACTATTGTCAACTTAAATAATAAGAGATCATGTCCTCTCATAGCTACTTTAATAAGTGTTTTGTTGTTGTTTTTTATCAGCAAAGAAAATAAAAAATTTTATTATTGAGGTTATTTCCACAGTATTTCCACTGAGCAAGGATTTTCTTCCCTGGATATAATTGTGCTGAGACTTTACTTCCCTTTTAAAACCGAAGAAATGCCACTGGCACGAAAATCAATAACACAGAGTCAATAAGGAAGCTTTCAGTGAGTGATGAACCCTTCACAGATGTCGCAGGATTCAGCTGCATGCGTAGGCACCCAGACACATGTACGCACTGACACACAGGCACTAATGTGCAAAAGAAACTGCAATGATGGAGTTGCTACTATGACAAGTACCCTCACCCAAGAAAAAAGTCAGCCACAAGTCCACTGTTCTACTGTAAAAATAAAAAAAAGAAAAGAAAAGAAAAGAAAAAGTAAAAGGACTGGATTACATCTGCTGTAATAACATAGGGCAAATTTAAATGTTCATACAGTTCAATGGAGAAATGCCTTCACTGCTAAATAACCTTTAAAGCTAAACCATTTGAAAAACAAAAACAAAAAACATTTTCACACATGCTTTATCCAAACTGCTCATAACAGTCTAAATCCAGAGATATAGCCAGCCTTACTGAAAGTCACTGTCGAATCCTGGGATGTAGCTCAGTTCAAATCTCTGCCTGGCAGCTCCACGCAAACACATTCTGCACACAATCCCAGCGCGCACCCAGTCCGATCCACCCTACTACCGGAGCCTTGTTGTTTCCCAGATTCACTCTCCTCTAATACTAAAACTTGTGGTTTTCTATCTAGAGGTCTATGGCGGATCTACCCACAGCAGATGATTCAGTCATGGAGCAGTGCTTTTCGGTGTGACACAGCTTCCGTTTGCTCCTGCTTCTGCTGAAGAAACATGTTAAATAAGAAAGCCAAAAGCAATCAAGGTGAAAATGCAACGCTGCCCCCGCGGGAATGGTGCCACCTCTACTTCACGTATAATGGAGAGCAGTCAAATGAGAACACATGAGCGGCGCCGCGCTGCAGAAGCCCTCCTTTCTTAGAACAAATCTGGCCCGCTAATGACAGCAAAACAACCTGGAACTGTCTCGACTGAGTAGAAAAAAAAGAGGGAAAAAAAGCAGGGGGAAAAATGAAAATAAGCTGAGTGTGCATGTGAGTTTCGAGTGAGAGCAATCAGAGGAGAGGAGGCAAGAAGAGGAAAAACACCTCTAATGATCCATTTAAAGATGCAGCATCACTCTGCCTTCCAGGACTGACTCAGTTGGTAGCCGTGAATCTGAGACGCAGCAGCATGTCCGATCCTGTCGTACAATCAAACCAGCTGAAACCCCCGAAGTAAACCGGACAATTCAGCTGAATTTCCCAATATCCCAAATGAGGGCGTACCATCCGGATGACCTGCTTTGATTCCTACGGTCTGCTGCATCTAAAGCAACCTGCCACACTGCCGGATGAGCACAGATGACACACGTTTACAGTCCTGCTGCAGAAGCTTCTGGGTGGCTGAAAGTGAGCCGGCTGAAAGTGAGCCGACGGCGATGCCGTCCAACCCAGCGACCACTCTGTCCTCTGTCTCGGAAAGGATTTACACTCCTGGGCCCGATTACTAGCTAATGTCTATGACCAAGGACAAGTACATGAGGAGGCCTCACCTTATCTCATTCAGCCTGCAATTATATGACCAAACTGAACAAATGACATGGCTTATGCATTTTTCTTTTTTTATCCACTGGGCGGATTTTCAGGCATCAAATCAAATCTACACAGAGAGCGAGCGTGAGAGGGGGCAGAGAGGGAGATTTGGACGATAAGTCTACTCTGTGCATGTGTGCGGCCGGGTGTATTAGGACTGACTGTATCTGGGTGTTGCTAAGGTCACTCTTCTGCCATAGTACTTTTTGCATCTGTCTTCTCCATTCAGTTTTCCTCCGTCCTCACCTCCGCACTCCTGTGCGGTGGGCTCTGAGTTTGGACCAAAGACACGCTACTACATGGTTTTTGTTATAGTGCCGGTGACAGCTGCCTGACGGGAGCAGGGAGTCAGGGAGGGCAGGCGGGAGATGGGTTGCTGACACGGTAAAGGAATAGTGGAAGTGTTTTATAAACCTGCAGTGGTTTTAAATAGAGTGTGCTGCAGATCTGCTTTCTGCCTCTCTGGGAAGTACGTAGATGGCCTGAGACCATCTGTGATCACACAGTGAGCTCGAGCAGGACTCTGAATGCATTGAATGGACTCGTAAAAACTATACACTGTAAGCATCTTTACATTTCCCTTGTTGAAAATCAGTTTAATTCCACATACTTCAAGAAGACGAAGAAGTCAAAATAGTGCACGTCTGTGTTGGAATAATATCCTCCGTGGTGCTCTTAAGTGGTGCTCCCACTTCAGTCTTCAAGTACACCAAGGAGATTTTGTTCTATATTTTCACTCCAGCTCATCAGCTCTCCATAACACCTCACACTTGATGCTACCACTCTTCAGGTACATCTGCTTCTATTGCTTCAAGATGGCCTGTGAAGTGATGTAAAATGATGAAAGCTGGACGGGTAACTAAGAGGAGAGAAAGTACTTGAGAACTGGATTATGAGCTGCCATGGAAATAAAGCCTTAGAAACCCCAAAAGCTTTTCCACCAAATCTATTTTCTTTCCATAATATGTAAAAAGCGATGATTCTTATAGATGAGCCAGTTTTGTTTTGGTGTCTGGTCTTCTATCTGGTAAGTACAATGAGTAAGTAGTGAAGAGATTATAGTTAACTGTGCTCCATAAAGTAGCAGTGATTTACTCACCTCTTTTTACTCTCTGTGTGTTTATACACCCCTCTGCATTTAATCATTACTTATTATTAATCTCTGGCTCTCTTCCACAGTGTGCCTCTTGTCCCGTCTTTCTCCCCTTTGCCCCAACTGGTCGCAGCAGATGGCTGCCCCTCCCTGACCCTGGTTCTGCTGGAGGTTTCTTCCTGTTTAAAGGGAGTTTTTCCCTCCCACTGTTGCCAAGTGCTTGCTAAAAGGAGCCATCTGATTGCTGAGGTTTTCCCTGTATTGTTGTCGGGCCCTTTTTTTTTACAATAGAAAGTGGCTTGAGGCAACTGTTGTTGTGACTGAATTTCTTAATATTTATTTTCACAAGTACACCCCATAAACACTGGGTTTATCAAAAGGAAGCATCCAATTTCAAAAGGCTATGGAGCCTGTGGTGAAATTTATACTACATGGGTAAATATATAAGTTTTACATACAAAACTTACAATGTTCACAGGAGCTCAATGTGTCCTGGATGCATGGCTTTTGTCCATATGATAGTCAGGCACGCCCCATACTTTTGCATGTCTGGAGTCACAGCAACCACATGAAACTCACAAATCCTCTCTTTCTAACGGTGCATGTTTCAAGCTCTTTGATGCACCCTTAACATCTTGCAACTAGGATGGGAGGAAGTGTCTTGGAGTTTAAATGTGATTTGACCAAATTTTAAAAAGGTGTAAAATGCATACAGCAGCCATTTCCCGTGTCAAATCAGGCGACTGCAGTGATTCCAAGATATTTATCTGATACCTGAGCATTTGTGTTGGTAACTTGGTAACTGTTGCCTGAGTGTCTGAGTGTAAAGACTGAATGCTATCCAATTGTAATCTGGCTAACACCCATCCATCCATTAACTTAACTGCTTATCCATCCAGACTCACAAGGAGGGCTGGAGTCTATCTCATCTTTATTGGCGAAAGGCAGGGTACAGTCTGGACATTATGGCAGTCTCTCACTGGGCTAACATGGTAAAACAGGCTCAACTTTTAAATCCACCAAAGTTACCAAACATGCATGTCTTTGAAGGTTACATCAACACCATATGATTGCAAACTGGCAAACAGAGGAACATACACGAAGAGCATAACACTATTAAATATTAATCCTGCAAATGTTATTTTATAAACCTCTACGCTGATCAACTCGCTATACACTTATAATTTATCAGCTTTTCTGTTTTTAATAAAGGTTAGTAAATAATCAGACACATGCACAAAGCCTAAAAGCCCAGTTTCATTCACAGAAGCAGACTGCAGCCTCCCCCTCATTTCATCTCCTTGCTCTGTGGAAAGTTTTGTGTGTAGCAGGCAGACAGAGAAGTCGAGCAGCCCCACATCTATCAGCGCAGCTGACAGTGTCTGTACATCGGTGAATGTTTTCACTAATTGGCTCCAACAACACAGACTCCATCCTCCTGTCAGCACGTAGACCAAGCGGTGCCTTGTGTGTTCATGCTATGTTTATACCCAGCATGGCTGATATATCTTCTGCACTGCACAGCCCGTTAGATCTCCTTTTTAAGAAGAGGCACTGCTAGTGCTCTATGTAGGCCAAGCCCCAGCAGAATATGCCATTAAGATTAGCTACAAGTCAGGACTGCTACGCTGCTGCATATTTCTCCTCACCCTATAGAGAGAGGTTAGAGGAGCAGAACATGTGTATGTTTTTTTTTTCCTATACTGCCAAGACTAGCAACCATAAAACGTACATCACAGCTGATTTTCTTTTTTCTTTTTTAATGACCCATGTGGAGCAGTGAAACAGCCTGACAGTATGTGGGGTCAAACTTGGAGCAGTATATGAGCACTGTCTTTAATTATCCTTACTGATTTCAGCTTGACTAAACCAAAGCTGTTTAACACAGAAAACTGTTCACGGCCAAAGTGTGTGTGTGTGTGTGTGTGTGTGTGTGTGTGTGTGTGTGTGTGTGTGTGTGTGTGTGTGGAAGGGGGGGGGGGGCTCTGGAGAGCCTGGAGGCAATCAACACCCCAACACCAGTCGGTAATTATGCTTTATTTCTGCCAAGTGCTTGAACCTACAAAAAAATGCATGTGATTGGTTTTGATCTGTGACCATGCCATACTGCTACATCACCACATGAAGGACATCATAATCCTATCCACCCCCTCTAAAGGAAACACATAACTGCCTGTTTGACACCATCTGGGAAATAAAAAGTGGCTTTTTGGTTTGAAGAAAAAAAAAAGGTACTTTACTTGTTTGTGGGCCCATTTAAGCTGGGATCTTCAGAGCTGTCAGTGCATTTGAAAACACACAAATAATGTCTGGCCTATCATGACTTACTGGGATAGTTGAGAAAAACACACCTATCCATGTTGTTTGTGGGTATATATGTATATAATAGCCACTAAAGTTTGCTTCCCACCAAAAGCTTTTTTAGATAGCACTTTAAAATCATTAGGGGAATTACATCAGAACTCAAAAGGTGAATTTCTGTTCCTCAATGGCTTTCTTGTTTTTGTGTTTTTCTCACCATATTCTGCATTGTTTAGCATGACACAGCAAGTCCTTAAAATTCAACATCAAAATCTTCAAAGTTAGAAAAAAACTCTTTTCTTTTAGGACTCAGTAGAGTCATGTACCTGAAAAAAATAGTATTTCACACTCTGTCTGGTTGAAAGTTTCAAGTCTGTTGCACAACTGACTGTATCCATTACTAATGTCACAGCGTACTGACATAGCCGTATGTTGTTACATCACTGTACTGTTTGCTGAAACAGACTGTATAAAAATGATGGACATACCCACATGGTCTGACATCTGAAGCTAACTGCTTTCAACCTGCATTCTTTCTAATAGTCAACAGGGGGCAACTCCTCTGGTAACATGATCCTACTTGTCACTCGAGATATGACTCGAGTGACAAACACTGTCCTAACAGGTTTACAGCATCAGTCCCTAGCCTGAAGTCCTACTGAACACAACATCAAGAGGGTTTAGTGACCATCATACAAGCCTGCAGTGTCCCAAATCTATTCTTCACATATTTAAAATGCAAAACTTGATTTTTCAAACCAGTTACAGTACCTAGCAATGTCTACATCTATCTTTTACAAACAGTGTATGGCCAGGGCTTAGGCATTTTCACAAAGTGCTCTGTGTAGGGGACGTATCGAGATTTGTCTTTGTATATCGTAACCCAGCAATTTATACTGTAACAAAACGCTGGGTTGTATTTCTGCAATGGGAAAAAAAAAACATTTTAAGAGCCACTTTCTCCCCCATCTCGTTCTCTTTGACACACTCGTAATTGCACACACACACACACACACACACACACACACACACACACACACACACACACACACACACACACACACACACATTTCTTCTCAGTTCTGCTAAGTATGCATTTTTCATTCCAGTGAACGGGCTGCATTCGAAATCAAAGGCAGTGACGCTGCACGGCTGTCTGGCTGCACAGAAAGTGAGGAGGTAATGAAAAAAGCTAAGGGGTGAGTCAGAGGATGCTTTAATAATCCTTGTAGCCCAAAATAACATCTCTGGGGCTGGACGGACCAATGACCCTCTTGGGAAACCGGCAGCAGTCCAGGCTGGTCTGGACTCCTCACGTCTTTCCTTCCATTACCCCCAACCTACACACACACGTATACGCCCCCACCCACACTCATCTCTCTTTTTTTCTACCAATGCTTCTCAGTCTATTATAGTCACCAGATAAGACTGCAGCAGCACAGCACGACGCGGCAGACAGCCAAGCCATCCCTGTAACAAATACAGAGCAAGACTAAGCAGTGTGGAGGGGGTGTGTGCACTGGATTTGTACAAAGTGTGGTCAAGTCAGGAAGGGTCATTAACTCTGTTCACAGGTGAGCAGGCATTTCTTTGATTACTGATGATAAATGGTGATGAGTCCAAAGCTAAATAGCTCTTTATGTTAGGTTCAAGGTTGTGTCTCCATTGTTCAACATTACACTCTGCCTCATGTAACAAATGTAGGCAGAAAATGAGTCCATCATCTTGTATTACAGGCACCACTCTGATATTTCAACAGGAAGCCTGTGGAGTCATTTGACATTCTTAAATTCCATCTAATCAGAGTCATGCTTGCTCTACTTACCTTTTTTGACAGGTTACAGCCCTTAGAAATCATAGTGCCGGTAACTATAAATGCACAAGCTAGCTGCTGAGGTCATCATCAGGTTGTTTTTTTGTAACCTTAGCTCACGTCTCCCAACAACATAACATTTTGATAATAATTAACACGGTGAGCCCGTCCATTACTCATTCATACACTTCATATTTAACAAACAAGCACACAATGGCAACTGCATCAGCAATGCTGCAGCAACACCAGCATCGTCTTCTAAAGCACCGCTGCTTCGCTTCTCTCATTAGTGTGTTAAAAGCATTAGGCTCAATCGCTAGTGTGAGTCACTGTATATGTATGAAAAGCAATATTTTTTTGGTGCACTTAAAACAAATGTTCTTTCATGGTGATAGTGGCTCCGCTGTGATACTCAGCAGTTCCACTTGAACTGGCCTCTTCTGCCGCGAGAGACATCATTGCCTATCACACAAAGTATCATTTATTTATTCAATTAATCATTTATTAATGTGTTTGTTTAAATAATAGCAAAAAGGTGGGAGGTAGTAAAAGCTTTACTCAGTGGAAAATCTGAAGCAACCAGTCAGAGAGTAGCTTCAGGTCACCTGCTTGGCAAAGAACTCCATACACATGTTTGGCTGGAGGCCGTTTTATAATACAGGAACTATATTTACAGAGAAATGAACCAAGTAAATGCGAATAGTCTTTGTAAGGAATGCACGACTAAACACTTTTTTGGTAATATATACCTATTTCATGTTTAATGGTACTCACTGAGCTCATTTCTAGCAGTTCAGTTCAGCTGTTATCCACTATGTAAAACAAGCTGTTTAATCCCTTCTCCATTCCTTTAAACCAGCTCTATTCTGACTGGCTATCCCTAGCAAACAAACTATTTGATTGGCTGGTGGGTGGGGACGGAGCTATGAGATGACCACATAAGGGATATCCACTATCACTGATTTCATGCAGGCACCTTATTACTTCAAATACTGGCCAGGTTTAATTTGAGCACCCAACAATGTACTATTATATACAGTATATGACAGAAATTAAGGATGAGCATTACAGGTTTCCTTTAAGTAGACTTTTTTTCTGGGTAACTGAAAGGTGGGGGCACTCCAACCCCCCTAATATTAACCAGCCATTGCTGACCGTAACACTGAATGCTGAAACTGCAGGTGACTCTACATAACTAGTTTGGCTGAGACAAAAAAAAGTTGATTTTAGAGCGCTGTGGGCAAACGTCCTACACACCACTGAAGCTAAACCTCCACACTGCCTGACCTTAGCTGGAGTTTTTCAAATAGCAACAACAAAAGCTACCTGCACACTGTAATGTTTAGACTATTACTAGAAAACTGTGTGTGTGTCTGTGTATGTTTGAGTAACAGGAAGACAACTTTTTTCTAACAAGAAATGAGGACATGTTGAAGTTTAAATCTTATAATATATGAGAGCACTCACTGTATTTCTTTCTTAATTCTCTTTTACCTCCTACACACTTGCAGCTTGGAGGTGGTTTATCACAAACTGAGGCCTGAATGGGAACAGACTGCCATGGAAAGGCGGCATAAGTGCTCTCCAATTACATCCACAGGGAAGGGAAGCCACTGCAACTGAGTTACCCCGATGCATCTCTGTGGCAGGGCCTCGGGCATAATCAAATCAACCTGTGTGCTACTGGCAGTGTTGTTCACTGGTTTTCCAGCTTAGAAAATGAAACTGACTGCAAGCTGACTGAGATCGACACACAAAGACTTTGCATCCAAGAGCCTATCTAGAGTGAGACCCTGCATACGCAAAGTGAATACGTTTTAAACGGTCCATCTGTAATTGGTTTCATTTCGAAAAAAGGATTTTGTTGTAATAAAATTAAACTAAACACAGCAGCAGAGTGTAAAAGATTTTTATTTGAGACAGCATGCTTAGACATGCTGCACCTCAGGGTTTGGCCTACAATGTGCCAAGAGTGAGGCATACAGAGCTACAGGAGTAATGGGAGATGTGTACCAAAGTTTTTACTTGAGCTACCACATTACACAACCTTATTCTCAATGCTGATCTTGGATCAGTTTGCAAAGCATTTTGAAACACTTCTCCTCAGTGAAAATGCTCCATTTCAACATAGTTTTAAAATGAAAAAAACAATTGCTGTTCCCACCCATCTCTTCCATTTCCAGGCTCAAACACGCCGGCTGCTGGAAGGCTTGCCTGGAGGCTGTCTGTAAGTTGTGCATAATGTGGTGAAGTTGCTTCCCGACCTTCTCCCTAAAATATTTTTTTTTCTTGTCTGACAGCTGTCACACACACACGATCACAAAAACCCATTCAAAGGTGGAAATGCTGTGAAAGCAAACAAGGAAAACAGACGAGGAAGATATTTTTCTATAAAAAAAACAGATTTTAATTAGTTTTAATACATTACGTAATTTCAGATAGGAAAATTTTTCACTATTTAATTAAACGTTCACATGCGTTCATTAGTGGTACACTGCTGCTTCATTTCCCGGAATGAATGTAATTGTTCTCATAACACGAGACACATGCAGATAGCAGGAGATTAGTGACAGCCAGGTAAGCTAAGTAACAACTTTTTGAACAACCATTGCCACAGGAGACGGAATTGAAAACCGACTAAATGCCCACTCGGATACAAAAATAAAGCTGACTTTTCCCAACACAGCTGGAGTTCCGGAGTTTTCACCATTAAAAAAAGAAAAGGGAAAAAAAGCTTTGTGAAGAAGTTTTGCCTCTCCCATTGGTCTGATCAAAAAGCTTGCTGTGAGCTCAGCAGAAAGACCTTTTCGCCTGCACTCAATGGCATTGACAAGCCGTCTCAATCGATGAACCCACAGCCAGACCTTTGCAGAGCGAGCACCCAAACCAAAGAGTTGCGTGGGTTAATTGTAATTGCACGGGACAGCGTCTGTAACACATGCTGTTAGCCGGAGAGCTAAACTGGCCAGAGGGTATCCGTTCTGAGAAAACGTCTAATCTGTGACGAGATCCTCAACTTTAACTTATTTTCTAAGTGTCTTTAATGAGCCAAATCACATTTAGCCACCGTTTTATCCATTAGGTTTCTAGATTTACTGGCATTCAAAGGAGCAGATCTGTGTTCATCTATTGACACAAAAATCCAGCCTTTAAGTCTCACCTTTACTTCTAAAAAAACATAAGAGCATAAGTGTGGTGAAGAGAAATGCTATACAATTTGGTAAAGCACGGGGAGGACTGTGAATGGCTCCTTGAATAAATGTAAGGAAGCCCGGCTGGTGCAAAGAAAAATCTTCAAAGTCAACTTCTTTCCTCATCCCAGCCACCCCTGGAGATCAGATCAACTACTATCCTAAACCTAATGAACTAGTAAACATTGGGAATTAAATGAATATTACATGGGGTTTCATTAATGCCAGCCAGCAGACTCCAAAAAATAATGAAGGCGAGAAGTGCAAGCGGGAAGAGACGGTTATCAGAGCTCCTTCTTCTTCTCTCGGTGTTTACTCAGCATCTGCCTGCCAGAGAAGGAGGCTTTTGATCACTCCTCGGCTGGGTTCTCCTCTGTGCCGCGTGGCAGGAGAAACCAGGGGAGGCCACTGAGCACCGTCAGGGCCGGCTCATTTGCAACACAAATGAACTGAGCTAATTGTACACGTGCAGGGAGACGTGGGGAGCGGCGCACACGGTGCAGTGTTTGCAAAATATGGAAATAATTAATCTCTTTGAGCTTGTGAAATACCATCAGTGTTGCAAAAGAGGATTTGAGTATGGGCCGGGGATGAGACGGATGATGATAGCAATGGACTGGAGAGACGCAGATGTTTAGATTAAGCCGTTTCATTATTGCTTTATCACACGGTTTCTTCATGTGTGTGTGTGGGGGGTTTTTGGTGGGGGGGGGGCTTTGGGGGGGGGGGCTTTGGGGGGGTAATTGAATAAATGGGAGCATGGAAAAAGAATCGGAATTGAAGCACGGTAACAGGATTACATGTAAAGCAGTCAGTTTCCTGTTCATGAAACGAAGCATGTGGCTATGCTAACTGGTCAATCATGCACCTAAGCGTTTTAGCTTCTCAGTAACAGTAGAGTTTGAAATGTTTTTGATTGACTCCCTGTTAGGTTTATATTGGTGGATTGTCATTTATGCTTAGAGATATATACTCATATATGCTTAGAGGTATATAATCGATTGCATGATGATAGAGGTCTGATCCTTAGCAGTCTGCAAAGACTCTGTGTGCCTTCCAGAGTGTTCTGGCATGCACACATATCCTAAGGTCATGAGAGAGGTCGTACCTTCTCTTACTGTCTTATGGTATGGTAAACACATCTATGTCCATTTAGGTATAAGTGCCTTTTGTTTAGATGAACTGCTGGACTTCCAGGCCAATAGGTCTGTGCTAGACAAACCTATCTTTAGTTGGTCCTTCAAAGCCGGATTCTGCAATCAAACATTCACCGAGGGGAAAAGCGCCAAGCCGGAGTCTTACGCCAGTCGGGACTCATAAAAGCAGCTGTTAAAGGACCTGTGACGTAAAATTCATCACCAGGCCGGTGGGAGAGCGTCCATTTTTCCCTCGATGGATGAAGATTGACGGAATCCAAGACTGATACTGCACGCAAAAGCAACACCAAGTAAGTTGAAAGAGAGCGACTCTATAACCGCGTGACTGGGTTTGTGTCCCGAAACTGGGTTTCGAAATTTAATGTGGAAAATCAAATTTGGGTTAGCAAACCTGGGAAAAAGAAAACTGACTGCTTTAAGTGGGAAAATTGAGAAGGAGTCTGAAACACTGCAAAGAGAAACGTATACAAAATCACACATACAACCAGAAAATGCATTAACCATACTAACATTTACAAATACAATAGAGCTCAAGAAGATTAGGCGGCATCTTGAGCATGTGCTTCTGTTTATCATCTTGTCCAAGTCACTTAGTGAGATGAAAAGTAATACATAGACCAGAGGACTAATAGTATCTTAGGAAAAATGATTCAATCATAGCGGGGGAAAACGTAACAGACAAGTTTTGTTATCAAATGCTGCTGATAACTAACCCTCCAGGTTGCAGGACAACAGTTTAAGGAAGAAAAGAAGATTCTGGTACAACCAACCAGTGATCAGACAACAAATTTAGTTGTTAATATAGTAAATTGTGAGACACTTTCTGCTTAATTGGTGCAGCACAAGTAATTTACTGTATGAAGGAAATTCTCTTTTGTGATAATATTTTGAACATGCATTTCTGTTGTCCTGTCAACTTAGTGGGTTATGAGTTGTTATGCAAATTAGTTGATTATTAGTAGATCAGGGAAAGGTGACTGAATTATAACAGAAGTGAATAGGATATGTTAGAGTCTGCCAGAGTGGAGACTCTAAAAGACTGAGTTTCCTGTTTCTGATGGGTGAATCCTCCACCCAGATTCACACCTCTAAATACATAAGAACAAACTTGTTTTGTGAAATACATGACAACATGTCACATGATTTATGATGCAAAAAAAAGGAAAGCTAAATAAAATGGGTCTGTAACCCAAAGGAGTGATAAACACAGACCTGGGAGGAAACTCATATCTAATAAGACAATAGTAATAATAATGTTGTGTGGTGTGTGGCTGATGGATGAATGTTTTGGGATTAATTTAGCTGATGATTTTTCTTTTGTTACAAAGTTGAACCTGCCAATTACAGGGAGTGCAGAATTATTAGGCAAATGAGTATTTTGTCCACATCATCCTCTTCATGCATGTTGTCTTACTCCAAGCTGTATAGGCTCGAAAGCCTACTACCAATTAAGCATATCAGGTGATGTGCATCTCTGTAATGAGAAGGGGTGTGGTCTAATGACATCAACACCCTATATCAGGTGTGCATAATTATTAGGCAACTTCCTTTCCTTTGGCAAAATGGGTCAAAAGAAGGACTTGACAGGCTCAGAAAAGTCAAAAATAGTGAGATATCTTGCAGAGGGATGCAGCAGTCTCAAAATTGCAAAGCTTCTGAAGCGTGATCATCGAACAATCAAGCGTTTCATTCAAAATAGTCAACAGGGTCGCAAGAAGCGTGTGGAAAAACCAAGGCGCAAAATAACTGCCCATGAACTGAGAAAAGTCAAGCGTGCAGCTGCCAAGATGCCACTTGCCACCAGTTTGGCCATATTTCAGAGCTGCAACATCACTGGAGTGCCCAAAAGCACAAGATGTGCAATACTCAGAGACATGGCCAAGGTAAGAAAGGCTGAAAGACGACCACCACTGAACAAGACACACAAGCTGAAACGTCAAGACTGGGCCAAGAAATATCTCAAGACTGGTTTTTCTAAGGTTTTATGGACTGATGAAATGAGAGTGAGTCTTGATGGGCCAGATGGATGGGCCCGTGGCTGGACTGGTAAAGGGCAGAGAGCTCCAGTCCGACTCAGACGCCAGCAAGGTGGAGTACTGGTTTGGGCTGGTATCATCAAAGATGAGCTTGTGGGGCCTTTTCGGGTTGAGGATGGAGTCAAGCTCAACTCCCAGTCCTACTGCCAGTTTCTGGAAGACACCTTCTTCAAGCAGTGGTACAGGAAGAAGTCTGCATCCTTCAAGAAAAACATGATTTTCATGCAGGACAATGCTCCATCACACGCGTCCAAGTACTCCACAGCATGGCTGGCAAGAAAGGGTATAAAAGAAGAAAAACTAATGACATGGCCTCCTTGTTCACCTGATCTGAACCCCATTGAGAACCTGTGGTCCATCATCAAATGTGAGATTTACAAGGAGGGAAAACAGTACACCTCTCTGAACAGTGTCTGGGAGGCTGTGGTTGCTGCTGCACGCAATGTTGATGGTGAACAGATCAAAACACTGACAGAATCCATGGATGGCAGGCTTTTGAGTGTCCTTGCAAAGAAAGGTGGCTATATTGGTCGCTGATTTGTTTTTGTTTTGTTTTTGAATGTCAGAAATGTATATTTGTGAATGTGGAGATGTTATATTGGTTTCACTGGTAAAAATAAATAATTGAAATGGGTATATATTTGTTTTTTGTTAAGTTGCCTAATAATTATGCACAGTAATAGTCACCTGCACACACAGATATCCCCCTAAAATAGCTAAAACTAAAAACAAACTAAAAACTACTTCCAAAAACATTCAGCTTTGATATTAATGAGTTTTTTGGGTTCAGTGAGAACATGGTTGTTGTTCAATAATAAAATTATTCCTCAAAAATACAACTTGCCTAATAATTCTGCACTCCCTGTAGGTTTGGTATGATTTACCCTCCTGAGATGAGGAGCATGTGTCATGACTTCACTGGGCCTTTTTATTTTGATACTTTCACAGTGCACTGAAAGCTTTGTTTGATAATCTCTGTCGTTGAGCAGATCTGCACGATTAGAACAAAAGCGCTATACGACAAGTTGGGAAAACCGTTGCAAGTGAGCTTTTCCACATTAAAATGGGTTCTGGGGAAAGCAATTTATTTGGGACAATTAGAAAGCGAGTCCTGGTCTAAAAAAAAAGTGAATCCTGTATTTTCTGATGTGCTCTCCTCCTCTACTGGATCACCCCAGGGTTGCTGCCTCTCTCCCCTTCTGTTCATTCTGTACACAAATGAGTGTCGCAGCAATTTCACGAACAGACACATCCTGAAGTTTGCTGACGACACAGTGATCGTCAGTCTTCTAGTGGGGGACGAGTCAGGCCATGGACAGGTTGTAGATGATTTTGTGAATTGCTGTGATGAGTCCTTCCTGTCACTTAATGTGTCAAAAACTAAAGACATGATTATTGATTTTAGGAAGTCCTCTTATAGCTCATCACCTACTATCATTAAAACTGCCGATATTGGGATCGTTGAGAGTTATAAATATCTAGGTGTGGTACTTGACCATAAACTGTGTTTTGAATCTCATGCTGATGCCACTACTAAAAAAGTTCAACAAAGACTGTTCTTTTTAAGCAAAATGAGATCTTTTAATGTCTCATCTGAGATGTTGTCTTTGTTTTATAGAAGTTTTATCGAATCTGTGATGTCTTTTTGTATCGCAGCCTGGTTTGGTAACCTGATGGTGAAGAATAAGAATCGGTTGGGACTTCTGGTAAAAACTGCTAGCAAAATTTCAGGGCGCTGGCAAGATGGACTTTTGGCCATTTACAATAGAAATGTGCTTAGAAAGGCTCATTCTATTATTAATTGTTTGAACCATCCACTTCACAGTGAGTTTGAGTTGTTGCCTTCCGGCCGCCGTTTTAGAGTACCTGTGAGGAAGACTAAAAGGTCTCTTTTATCCCCACTGCATCTTGTCTCCTCAATGGCAAATAACTGTCCTTGGACTTTCTATCACTATTATTGTTATTATTATTTTATAGTATTGTTCTGTTTATTTATATCCTGCTGCTAAACTAATTTCTCCTTGTGGGACAATAAAGAAATTGAATTGAATTGAATTGAAAAGGATTAACCAAGGTAATCCAGTCTAAATTCTTTTTCTTCTTTTTGAAATGACGTCATATTGCTGGCACTAGAAACTTAATGCAACAAGAGATTCTACTAATGGGGAACTGACGGGACTGGTAAAAGCTGACAAGAGCTGACTGACTTAACACCACTATGCAAGGTTAACCCCCACCCAGATGTGACAAAGGGGTGGGTGTATGGATGTGTGTTTCTTTTGTTGCAGCAGCAGGAGGAGACCAGAGGAGGAAACTTTGGGTCACATGACACTATGTGAGCTCTACTGATTTAACCTTTGACTGTAATTTTTCTGGGTTAGTGGATTTATGTGTGAAAGAAACTGTGTTTACTGGCTATATGTTGCTTATGCTATTACACTGTGTTGTTGGGAAAATGTGAATATTACTGGGAGAATGTGTATACAATGTGAGACACATACTGTGTTGAAATCAGTGTCACTCCTTTTCACAGCTACGGATGGTTAACCTTATTACCTTTTTATAGCACCTCTGGAATCTGGTGATCCAGACCTGACCTCCAGGATGCTTCATATGTTTTTCTAATGCTTGTTTTTCTCTAAGAATGCTTGTGAAGGATTCAGCACAGGCAGACAAGTGATGTTAGAGCAGAAGTGCAGTGATTATAGGACATTTTTTAATATTGGGCTCATTATCTGACCACTATTGAGCTCATTAGAGATGAAATAAGTGGAGTGACAAAGTTATGAAAAGTCACTGATTACAATGTGGAATTAATTGGGATGATCCATGATTTGAGGCAAATTATGGCAAAAAGTAGTGGGTTTAATGATTTAGTGTCTCTGTGGTGCTGAATACTTTATTACTCTTATGATACAGTTGTTTGCAAATGTGAAGTTTGTTTTAACTTACAGGTTTTGTCTGACAGGAAGTGATGATGATCGTGTGGATACAGGCTCTGGGTGGAGCTGGGAGTTGAACAACCTTAACATTTAACCACTGACTAATGTTTTTACACAGAGTTACAGGTTTGGAGTAGAGCTACTCCAAGGGGGAAAGCCCTGGGGAATTTTTCAGAGAGAATGTGCAATTTTCTTGTGCATGTCTACTTGTGTGGAGCTGACACAAGGCAAGGGCCATGTGGCAAAGGAGGAGTGTCAATTTTTAAATTGCAAGTACCATGAGAAGGAGTGCCTGAGGAGATCGTCCACAAGATGGAAGCTGAGGCCAGGGGAGAGGCTTCAGGAGGATCAGTGAGGAGCAGAGATCACCTCCAGCACAGCAGACATCCCACAGAGGGCTGTGCCACTGGGCTTCCTAGAGATCGTCATGAGGAGACTTTGAACAGTGAAATCCAGAAGGAGTGAAAGAGATTCGACGTTGACGTTGAGGAAGACAACTACGGTGTAAGACTTGCTATACCCTAAATCTTCAGCGGGGTTGGAACTGGGGAAGCAGAAGGATGAAGGGAGCGTGCCGAGCTCTAATTGACGGCGCAGAGAGGAAGTTCAGCAATGGAATTGTGAATCTGTGAACAGCATAGATGCCAAGTGACTGGGAAATGACTGACTGCAAATTCTTATGAATGCCACCTAATGCTGTGTCACTGTGCTGTGCATACTTTGACACTCTGACGAGGGTCTTCCTTTGTGTCATTGTTGTTGTGATTTGCATCACGACCACTTCTACTAGACTGCTGAAGTGATTCAACAGGTGGGAGCATAACAGCAGTAAAACAACTGGATGCAATACCCTTTCCAAAAAGGTTTTCTGCAGAGATGAAAGGACAATAGAGGAGTCATAAGTGCAGATAATCCACCAGTTTGCTCTATCCCCCACAGGAAGAATGCCTGAAGTGAGGTGATGGGGGTTGATAGAGGCCATAAAACAGAAGTGCTGACGAGGCCTGCAGCTTTGAAGATAGCTGAAAGCCACATTGATGAAAAACAAAACCAACTGGTATGTTTGTATACCCATGTCGGCATACATTTGGACTCTGGTCATATGGACAATGGTGGAAACAACTGGAAGAGACATTTATGAATCTCTGTAGAACTCAAACCACTCTGCGGAGAGATGTGTGATTTACACACCTGGGGAATACACCGCAAAGCTGGAATGATTTTGAAAATGTTAATTCCTGTGTTTGACTATTAACATTCATTTGCTTACTTGTAGGATGCAGTTTACCATTGTATGAGATCAATGAGAAATAGGATAACTGCTAACACATTTATCAACTGTGTACTGCTACAGTAATTTGGGGTGATTGACATATGTTGGGTATAAAAATGCCTGCACTGAAACGGTCAAACACAAGGGAAAATAACTGGGAAATTTCTAGCATAAATGCCAAACAGGGTGGAAATGTTAGGTTTATATTGGTGGATTGTCATTTATGCTTAGAAATATAAACTTATATATGCTTGGAGGTATATAATCAATTGCATGATGATAGAGGTCTGATCCTTAGCAGTCTGCAAAGACTCTGTGTGCCTTCCAGAGTTGTTAGGGAAAATGTTCTAAAACACTTATTCAGTAAAGACTCAGAGAAGAGAAACACACAGAACTTCTTGCTAGCAAGGGCAGCCTCCACTCTAAGAGACTCCAGTGAGAGAACTGCCCCGGTCCTTATTTATACTCCATTGAGCGTATGTGTGTGTGGTGTGTGTGATGTGTGTGTGTGTGTGTGTGTGTGTTGATCAAAGGGTCATATAACATGAAAGCACAAAAGGTACATCCTTGGTCATAAAGAGGGTAGTCTCCCCCACCCTAGATGGCACGGTGAGGAAGTCCAGCAGTTAAAGCACTTAGACTAAAACAGACATAGCTACGTTAAAACAATAAAACAAGGTACGACCTCTCCCATGCTCCCAGGATGTGGGGGTGAACCAAGCCTGCTAAAAATCACACATCCTGTCACTACCAAATAACTACAAACAGCATCCTACCATAAGCAAACTTATAATACTAAAAGATTATACTGACTACTAAATACAATTTTCCATTGACAAGAGTGTTCTGGCATGCACACATATCTTAAGGTCATGAGAGAGGTCGTACCTTCTCTTACTGTCTTATGGTATGGTAAACACATCTATGTCCGTTTAGGTATAAGTGCCTTTTGTTTAGATGAACTGCTGGACTTCCAAGCCAGCAGATTTAGGGAAGTCATTCACAGGGTCACACACACATGGTACTCTTTCTTCACATGTATGCCTGTGTAAGACGTCATATGTTAATGAGACTATGCATATTCATGTAACCACAATAAAGAGCAGTGCTACGGGGGAGCTAACTGAGAGTGACTGGGGTTCGAGCGGCAGGAACAGTCTCAGGCATCTCCCTCGTGCACGAGATCACACAAAGAGTTCAGCCTGGTGTCTAATGCTTTTGCTGTTGTAGTAGAATTGTCTCGTTCCAGCAATAGGTCTGTGCTAGACAAACCTATCACTCCCCTTCACTAAATAACAGGGATTTAGCTAAGAAAGCCTACTTCCCGACCTTCCAGAGGTCTGACTTTATAAGCCTCTTTAATCAATAAATCAAAATGTACAACAAGAATGATAATGCTGTGCTGGAGCAGACAGCTTTCACTTAATGACTCTACTGACTACTGAGGCCAGGGGGAGGATTTGCAGAGTAACACACCTATGCGCATGCGCACTGATGTCGCATAATAACAGTCAACAGTCACAGCAAAGGTGGTTGGATTTAACCCTTTTATTAGATTCTCAACTGTCACCGATGCTGACGAACGGTATCACATGTCAAGGCGTATGGTTGAAAGCAAAGCACCATGCATATGTCGTACGCGGTTTCTCTTCTCTCCCTTGGACATTTAAAAAACGAGATGACATCAGGCATCTGTTTGAGAGTGCAGAAAAAAGCTTTATAAGAGAGAGAGAGAGAGAAAAAGACCTTCTAGGGACTGGGCTTCAAACATATGAGCATACAAGTGCAGCAACACAGACTCTCACAAAGACGCATAAGGACACACACACACAGATACACAGAGAAGAGCTGAATCTCCCATGTGCGCCACTCAGCAGCTTTCTCTTTGGTCCGTCGGTTGGCAGAAAGAGAGGAAGTTAAGGACCTAGAGCGGCACTGGAAGTGGCTTATAATGAGCCAAGTGAAGAGAGAGGACACTGTGCCTACTGTATCCCAGCCATTTGTGACAGGTTAAGGTTGAGGGTCAAACACACACACATACACACGCAAAATGCATGCGCACGTGCAGCCATTCAGCCTTTCAGGGAATCAGTCTCGCTCTGTGAGCATGAAAAGAGCCCAGATGTCAGCGCTCTGCACAGGCTGGCGTTTCTGTTGAAAAGTACTCTGTCTTTCCTTTCTTGCTCTGTGGCACTTTCCTTCCTCATCCTGTTTCACTGCTGAAAATGACCTGGCCAGGCAAACCTATACCTAATGTGCATCCCTGTGGATGGGATCACATGTACCCCTGCCTGCGGGACTGTGCTGTGGCAAACTGTAACCAAACATCAGCAAAAGCAATTTCACCTCCCTCTCTGGGCAGCGGCAATAGCAGCAGAGGCAGCAGGCCCGGGGGCTGGGGACATTAGCCTGATGTTTATCTGGCCACACAGCCCACCGCTAGCCACCAGTCCCTTCTCTCCCTCCCTCCCTCTCTCTCTCTCTCTATCTCTCTCTCTCTCTGTCTTTCTTCCTCTCTCACTCGCGGTTTGATGCTGAGATATGATTTGGTGAGAGGAGAGGAGTCGAGCATATCGATTCAGCCTCTGCCGCTGTCTCTCTCGATCACTCCAACTCTCTCCACTTTCTCTCCCCTCTATCTGCTTCTTTTCTCTCTCCCTCTCTCTCTCTCTCTCTAGCATGCAATCATAATAACCCCTCTCTTAGACGCCCAGGCAATAAACCAGGGCCTCCCTTCTTCCTCCGCACATCTCCCACGGCGAGGACAAAACCAATAAAGGGCCAGCTTAATTACAGCTGCTGAGTGCCGCCGACACCCGGGTACGACACCACGGGGCTGCGGGTGGGCTGCGGGTGGGCTGAACCGTGGGCGAGCTGTGACGGGATATTAGGGAGCAGGAGGAGGGTGCATAAGAAGTATTGAACGTGTAGCCTTAGTCTGCCTCACATCAAGAGAACACTCTTTAGTGCTCACAAAGATGACAAAGAAAGAGGTGACCATTGACTTGAGGCCAGATGAGAAAAATAATAAAAAGAAAGCGTGATGTTCTCTCCTGCCCAAACTGCCACTGATTAGGCGCTCCTTCAGCCGCCAGTCATCTAACTCCCAGCAGCTACAGAGAAGCACCTCAGTCAGCCTGATTTTGCATCCACAATGCTTTAACGTTAAAAGTGTGGGAATAAAAGGCAGGGTATGGCTAGAAGATAAAACACACACTCAGCTGACTTGCTCTGAATGAAGAAGGGTAAGCGGAGAGAGTGTAAATGTGTACACGGGCATCCAGAACAGAGAAGAGTTAATGCAAGGAATGCTTTGGCTCTAATGGGGAAGTATTAAGAAACTATGGTCCATTTTTGGGGCGTGGTTTTGGTAGAAGAACTCCATCATTCAGATGTACTTTCAGTTCACTTAATACCCAAATGACCTTTAAATTTTAGCTTTAACCAGACTAGCATGCTTTAACAACAATACCGGAAGACAGAACTGCAGTTCAATATTGCAGGTGTCTTGCTTTCAAGACCGCCCCTCCCCTAGAATCCAACGCCTTGTTTCGTGTTTTTTCTGGGTCTGCGATCTTTCCCTCTCCTTCTTTTCTCTAGTTCTGTCACATCAACATGAATCTGGGGATCCAGAGCTTCCAGTCCCACAAGCTGCAGTCTGCTATGTCTTGCCTTGTCTACAGCTCTGTCACCATGGTGACTGATGCCTGGGTGTTTCTGCCTCCTCTGGTACGTTCTGTCTGCTCCTTGCCATTTTTTTCACTCCCTGCTTTGTTTCTCCACTGAACTCCACACAACACAGTGCTTATTATCAACATGGGCCGACAAGATGCAAGGGCAACAATAAGTGTAAATTGTGCGTCATTACTTAATCATGTTAGAGATGACTGTATTTTATGTTCTTAGTAGGTTTATTTTTCCAAAATAAAACATCCAGCTAGTTTGATCATCCTGACACAATAAGCTGCGCACCTGTTATGTAACGCTGCTTTGCAATCAAATAACAAAGTAAGACTGCACGTGCAGTACTTATTGACATGCCTGCACTTCCTAATTAGCTCAGTCAAGGACTACTACAGGAAAATTAGCTGCTCCAGATGCACCGCTGAAAAGCAAATGAAATTTGGCTCTTAACTGAGCGGGCTCACACCTTCTCAGTGAAATAATTTGGGATGAAACATAAGTTAAATGTAAAGATTCTCGTAATATTTTTTTGTTCCATTTGGGAAAGTTGTGCAAAAGTATTTCAATGGGAAACTGCCATGATATTCATTTTATCCGAATCAGAATACTTTATCAATCCCAAAGGAAATTATATTGGTTAGTCTCCATCTATTGCCAAATAACGTGACAAAATGGTAAATGAGTTGCCCACTAAAACAAGTATGGAACATTTACATGTTGGAAATATTGCCGACCGGGTGTCAGTGGCAGCGAACCACACAATTCCCACAGCTGCAACTGTACATTTAAAGCATTTATCTGGTGAAACAACAGGTACTTGTATGAAGTTATAGGAAATGCAGTGTGTTTGCTCATAGGCTTAACTCTACTACTATTATTCGTCAAAAAATGCATTTGTTAAAAGTGGGCAGCGGTTATTTTCAGCATTTTTTTTTTGACAGCAAATTAGTTCAAATATTGCAAGTAGGGCCACAAAAGGAGCAGCAACAGTGAGCTGTCAGATGAGCCTCCTCACTGACATAACTGACTACTTTCACCATGCCCTACAGACTCGACCCATCTGCAGTGACAGACAAGAAAGTCTAAATATTACCTGACTTCAGTTTGTTTTGCTGCTGCCAGAATTCAGTGCTCTGTTACCACTACTGGTGTCACCAAATCAGCAGGACCGAAATCGCTGAGACTGCTGCTCTTGGTTTCAAATTCACTGATCCTTTTTCCACGAGTTTTTGACAATAAAGATACAAATTGTGGACATCCTTTAGCCAATGTAGAAATCATGTATAATATGTTGATACAGGGAAATCAAATATCGATATTTTATTAAATAAATGAAAATAAATAAATAATAAATAAATGGAAATACTCTGTCAACAAGAGGGCTCGTCTCCTGCACAAAACAACCTGAGATAACGTTAGCTGAGCAAGCATCCAATTAACTGTCCCAACTGAAAAACCATGCGACATATAATAATAAGGTCAAGATGGTATTAGTAATTCCCAACTTGACCTCATTCAATCTTCATGGCAACATTTATGGCAGGTTTTAGTGACAGTGTTTGTATGCTTGACAATCTCATTTTACATCAATAAGAAATAACTGAAGAGAAATAACTTCGTCTTATTGGGTGAAACATATTGACAAAGTTTAACTTTGAGGACATAATTTGTGTTTGAAGGAAAGGTGATAACTTGTGTAATATGTTATTGCAACTCTAATTTTATTGCAAAATGTAAAAAATATGTGTTAAAAAAGTGTCAAAACATCGTATCAAGGGGGGTCTAGTCCCACCTCTAGAAGAACATCGTCATTCTCATCCCGATAACTTTTGATATTGATCGACAGAGACAAAACAGCATCATTTCTAATGATGAAAAATTACACCTTATTGTTATGGCAACCCAACTGTTGGAGGGGACGAGAGCAGAGACCGTGATGGGCGTGGGAGAAATCCAGAGAGTTTCCACATCAGAGGAACCTTTAGTGTGATGCTGACGGTGCTGGTAATAAGCTGGTTTGCAACGTGCCGCACGTATAGGCTAGAAAATCCACAGCTGCAAATACACCGTCACTGCAGGAGGACAATATACGTGAATGTGGCATGATGTAAACAGCTGTGAGTAAGAGGATGACTCACTGAACTCACGCCCCAGATTGTGCGGCACAATCGGAATCATCGAGCAGCAGCCACGTCGATTTCATTTAACATGCTGGATTTGATGCATGGAGATGATTTCATTACATTGCATCTGTGCCGAAAATCAAACGCTCCTGTATACATATCCCACTTATTCTGCATCACACACTTCACAACAGGGGAAAGACTACAAAAACTGCACCGTAAAAAAAAAAAAGAACTCAGTAACATGCCTTCTAATGCTACAAACAAAAGTCCAGCAGACACAATCTGGTCTGAGGTATTCTGGAGAAGAGAAGCACAAAGAGATGCAACACTGGATGGGTTATAAGCGGAAAGCGTGTGTATTAGAGGCGGCGGCAGGGAGGGAGTATGGTTGCAGTTTAAATGTAGTGACCACTCAATTCCAAACCATTCAAGCCTTCTAAGAACAGATCTCACACACCCCATTAGAACCTCTGCTGACGCACACATGCATAATACATGGAAGCTGGATCTAAAAGCATACAGCCCATTAGGAGGCCGAGCCTGTGAAAAGAGTAACAGATAGAGAGGGAGAGAGACTCAAACGGCTGCGATCGAACGGATTGCTAAGCTGGATATCTGCTGATAACAGCACACACTGCTGGTTTAAGGAGTTGTGTTGTTATTGTGCGCTTGACCACACTGTGTACAGACAAATTAGCGAACAAAGAGGATGACACCGGCTGTGCTGTCCTGAAAAAGTAACTACGATTAAGAGTCTGTCATGACAGCTTCTTGCCATTGAGAAATACCAGCTGCAAATGTGATCGTTTATCATTAAAAAGACAGCCTGTTTTGGACTGCTTTCGACCACCACCATCCTCAAACTGAAAGGTTTTGCTGAGAAGAAAACAACAACAAAAAGGTTGCAATGGAAAATAAGTTCAATTTAATCAGTAAGATGTAATGCTTGCTGGATCACAGTTTCCAGGCACAGATACCCACCCCCCACCCCCTGTTCCGCCCTTCCAGTGGCTGAGTGTTCTGGCCATGTAATGTGAGGTGGCAGAGAGCCCGGCAAAGCTGTAAATTATTTCTGACGGTAGGGGTGGGGGGACAACAGGGGGAAAGACTCGCAAGTCCCAAGAGACAGACTGTGGATGGTGTGGCGATACGGGGGCCTGCGTCTATAGCAAGAAAAGAAAAGTAGCCTGTCGGTCCCCCAAGCCTCGACCCTAAAGCTGGAAGTTTACGGCCCTTCTGCAGCCTGCATAATGTGTCCAACAGCCATGCCTGACCAGATGACCAGAGGCCTGTCCATAGGGTACAGGGCATTTAGCAGACTAATCGTAATATGCTTCGGTGCATCTCTCTCTCTCTCTCTCTCGTTCTCTTTACACACACACTACGCTCCTTTCTATCTAGCAGCAAATGTAAAATTACAGCAATGCCTGTATGTTGCAGTGACGCTGTACTGGAAAGGTTTTTAAAGCACAGCAAATGTAAGTAATTATTGCTCTGTTAGTCTAAGCATAGATTATTAATTCATCTGCAAAATGCACATGATGTCCATTCTTGCTGCCATTTTGCTGTCAAGTAACTGACACCTTAAAAAAAAAACTTGCCTCCCCCTATACACCTTCAAAAGAACATATAGTGGGCGTGTAGGGGAATTGAGTAGGGGGTGGGGGGGAGTCCCCACTCATCCCCATCACTGGACTCCTAAGATGTACATTAACCCCTCATGATCGTTGCCTCCCTCATGTTCTCCTCTCAGGCAGCAGCAGCAGCAGGGCACAGACATGCTGCAGCAGCCGTGCGCTGGGCCATAAAGGCGCACGCGCGTATATACATTTACGGTAACCCCCGATGTGGTCACAGTGTGCCTATAAAACTACCAACATCCAACCGTACAAGCTTGCGCGCGTGCACGCGCACTGAGCAAAGAGCGGCAGGGACGTTGATCGGCCCCCATCATCCCAGCCAGGAAATATCTGCAGCAGCACTATACTGTAGGCTGTTATTACGCAGGCAGGCTACCGATCGATACATGCACCCCCCCCCCCCCAAAAAAAAAAAAAAACCCTCGCCTGACATACCAACGGGGAAGCCCTCCCTCATAAATCTGGGCATTTCTTTTACAAAGGAATCACTCACCCGATGTTGCTCAGCGCCTGCTCGAACAGCTCCGTCTGCAAGATGTTCTGAGGTGCCGTGAAAGCCCCGTTGAAATGTGATAAAACCGAGCTACAGAACTGACGCAATGTCTCAAACTGCATTTTCCCCCCACCTCGGTTTTCTTTTTATCCTCAGTAAGTGCTCAGCCTTTTCCCTTTTCCCACCATTACATCCCAAAGCCTGCGCTCTCTCCGGACGCCCCCCTTCTAAACATACACCTTGTCAGTTTTTTTTCTTATTATTATTAGTAGTAGTGGTAGTATTAATGTTATCTCCCGGGGGCGCATTAAACGCAAATAAGACGCCGATCAAGTTCCATATTCCTCCTTGCGCTGCTGGTAAAAAAGTGTCCTTAAACGAGACGCATACCGGGTGGGCTCCTTCGGTCATAATGCTTCGGACTTGCAGCGAGAAAAGGGAGGCAGTGCCGGTGCCGGTAACAAGCCTTTTCTTCTTCTCGCGGCAGCGGCAAAAATCTCTTCTCCGTGTGCGGGGAGAGGTGAAGGAGCGTCCGGAGGAAAGAAAAAGCGAAGAACCATCCTACACGGCACCCGGCGGCGGCGGCAGCATCCCCGTACCGGCGCATCAGCTGCTGCCTCACATTCAACTCATATTTCCCGTTGCCCATGAAGAGTACACACTTGCCCTGACACGCGCACAGACACGTACGCACGCGCTACCGATACAGTCGCGCGAACTCTTTCGCCATATCTCTCCATTCTGTCTCGCGCACTCTTCGGGAAGCGCACAGCGGCAGATAACCGTCAGAATCACGCACGAGGGGGGTGGAAGGGGGCGTGCTAGCGTCACGGCTTTTTGTCTTTCCGACATTCCACATCCGGCTTTGGAATATCAGCGCTACATCAATCAGCAATAAAGTTACTGTGAGGACAAAGCACGCAACTAATGAGGGCTTTCCCGAGAGCCTGCTTGTTTATTTAGTTATTTAATGCGTTTCATTTCGTCCAGAGAGCCAACTGTAAACACTTGAAATTAGCCAAAAAGAACCCAGTTAATTCCAGGCCCTTCTTTAAAGCTGATGCATTTAATGTGGTTACATATTTTTACAAGTCTTCGTGTTTTTCAGAAATCTGTTTGTTTGTACGGGTTTTTTTGTTGTATTTTTTTTTAAATTCAGTTTACTTTCCAGAGTTGGAAGAAGTTTAATTTAAGTTAGTTTCAGTCGTAGTTATTATTATTAATAATAATAATAGTAATAATAATAACCATTATCATTATTATTATTTGGTTTTAATGTTCGTAATATTCCAAGTTCACTAAGTCGTTTCAGTTGGCTTAATTGTTTTTTCACATGTCTACTTTTTATGTTTATTTTACGTTAATAAACCTTTTTTGTTTTTTACATCTACTTGTGGTTGTTAGTTTAGTTTTAGTAAACTATTATAACCCTGCTGAGAGATAAAATATAGATCTGCTATATTTAAAGCAGCGCTTCAGCTGCTAATCAACACAATAAAGTGGCCCTTGTTTAAGCATGAGGCAGTTAATGTATTTATGTAGGATGTTGTTGGCACTGTGATCATGTTAGGATAATAAAATCCGGAATAAAACAAACATGCAGATGCTATAGTTACCCACATCTATCTAAACTCAAACATATATGAAGTACTATAAATACTAGACTATGAAAATATTAAGCTTAGAGGGATTGCAAATGTTTGTATTATTCCACTGTTCCATGCAAGGGACCAGGTGAGTCAGCATCAAAAACAGTCAGGCCCCTTTAGGTTTACCTAAACCCAAAACCTCACTCGATTATATAAATAAAATTGAACTGAAATGAACTGCTGGGCTCAAAACAAACCCTCTCCTACTTAATACAAATCTAAAGGAAAATATTATATGTTCAAATGAAACTGATGACTAAAACAACAAAAACTATTAACCCTGAACTATCTGTGTCAGCTGTTCTACCATATTATCATTTCACTGCAGAGCTGATCGAGTCCAATGCGGCACGTGCATAAAATAGGACTAGTGCCGGTACACAACTTTAAACTGGGACAGACTAGGTTAGACTAAACAATTGTCCCAAGCTTACTATGTAACACACTGGGTTTTGCTGGTTGTTACAGGATGTTCGAGCTAGGTTTATCGTGCTCCTTCCTCTTCTCACATTTTTTTGGCAGGGTGAATGTGCCCGCTGCTGGGTTAAATGTGTTGAAAATGCAGAATCTGAAGAAATTCTCCCAGGGAGTACATTCCAGTCCCTGTTTAGGTATGGCGGTTTCATCAGCATCACCCAACACTGCAGCTGTCCTGGCATATTTGTGCGTTCATTCAAATGACACCTTCGAGACCAAGACAAATTGGAAGCCCTCCCAAGTTATTTCTCCTTATAAATAGACCTCCAGCTTTTCCCCCTCCTTTTTTAGCACAACAGATCCAGGAGTTAATTTAAACATTCTTTAAGATTAATGAAAGTGGGTTTCGGTGCTTATGCGGAGGGAGTTCTATTTATACACTCTGTGTTATCCATCATCAGCATTATCCCATGAATTTTCAGACAGCCAGTTTCCTGTTTTGTCACTGCAAATGTAGGCAATGTCAATGCGAGAATTACTCCCTGGTACCATCTCCACCTCTCAAAGCTATGCAATCATTCACCATATAATGGCAAAATCCTCGGCCGGAAACAAAAAGTGATTGAGTGACTGACTGTTTGGAGCAGTCTGAGCAACTCCTGCATTACTTTGCACTGTAAAGCACTGCAGCTTTAATTACAATTTGCAGTTGATTCTCTGCTCTCTTTTTTTTTTTAATCATTGGACAGTCTAAGGGAGATTCAACAAGAACACTGTGGCCATCCTTATCTTCCAACTGCATCCAAGCCATCAAGACTGTAGGGAAAAGTCTGATCCCCTGACTAAAGTCTGCTACATTATGTTTGCATGTGTTTCCGTTTCCACAACTACAAGAAGGACATAACCTCTATATAACTACCAAAATAAAGCTGACCTGCTGTATAAAACTGTAACCTTGTGTGTTATACATCACTGAATGTGTAACAATCTCGCACCCTGGGTATATCTGATGGAAGATGGGAGAATAACATCATGCCATCACTGTAACAGACTGATGAAGTGGCAGTGTTACGTATCCCATGTCTGAAAAGGCTTCATGTGTCACTCTGCTTGCTCATTGTGTTCTTGTCTATATTTCTGTAGGGTTTGTACCTTACAGTATAAAGTTCCCTGAGATGCACACGGCTATGAATCGGTCCTGTATATAAATATGTAAACTGAACCGATTCAAATTAAACTATAGCACAGTGGCCTCATTACACAGTGAAAGCTCTAACAGGACACTCGTGTATTTCCAACTGACTTGCAGGGCAGATGTGTTAAATGGACTTCACGTATGAGATTTTTAGTGGATTCTGAGGACTGTGTTTAGAGACATGTTGTAACCAGAGTTGTGCAGGTTGTTTTGTCCCTGTGCTACACAGGTCAGCGTAACTGTACTTTGCTGGCATGTAACACAGATACACATAAATTACTCTGGGCTAACTCTGTACAACTCTCCAATTAGATCCAGGCTATCCACTGAGTGTGCTCTCCACAACGTGGCTAAGTATACAGCCTGCATTTCCCATCTTTCCTATAAAGAAGTATGGAGAGGGAGAACAGACAGAGAGAGACAAGGGGGCAACTGTTAGTCTGTGAGCAATAAGGTTGCTGTGGCACACCAAGGGTTGTGGAAAACAAAGCCTTACGCTGAACAAATGCTGAGTTACCTTACATCTGAGAAGGAGCAAAGACGGACATGAGAGGGCTTTTTTGTTGTTGTTTTATTTCAAGGGCTCTGCTGAGAAATTCCAGAGAGTGTACAGATCCTGACTATAAGCGTCCATCCAACCTTTAGAAGAATAAAGAGCAAGGAGCCCCCATGTGGACATCAAAGTAACTACTTTACTTGACACCAGCATCAAGAAAAAGGCAACCGGATATGGGATTCACAAACACAGCGTGTCCGTGTTGTCAGCATGTGAGAGTGTTGCACTCAGAGGGAGCGCTTAGTGCATATGACAAAAGAAACACAGTGTTCTGCATTGTAATTAGCTCACTCTTCCTTTTCGAATAAAAACAAACAAACAAAAAAACCCATCCTATTAATACTTTATTTACTGCAGTGGCCGAGCTGGCCTACAAACAGGACTAATTACTAAATAGGACCGCTGCAGTGAAAAAGTGCGCTTTTGTCTCAAAAACAGAGATAGTACTAATCACTGCACACACACCTCACCTGCCTGTTTCCCATTGCAGCTGAATCAGAGTTTCAACCATCTGTGATCATGTGTGCCACTGTGGTGTATGTGTGTGCATGCATGCATGTGTGTGTAATGAAGAAAGAATGAGTGGGTGGATGACTGTAGTAGAATAGCTGAGTTAGTGCCAGTTAGACACAGTATATGTCTCCCTGTGTCCTTTATAGGTCTCATGGGCTCCATGTAGAAGAAGCTTATATGGATTCTTATGGCAGGCTTGCATGTCTGTTCCTTCTACAGCAACACAGAGCAGCGGTAATGTTAAAAGGCTTTCTGCTGTTAGATGAACCACCTTTATGAAGCTCTTGTCTGTAACTTACACCGTGCATGCAGCGCATGCTTGCTTGTTTGTTGTTGTTTTTCACAAACAGAAGTGAGGTGTGCATGTGTGGGGCTCGTGTACCTTAGCCCTGAACCGTTGTCAAGGGACGCCTGTCTGGGCAGGAGCCCGCCGTGAGGTCTGTTTCTGTCTGACGCTGGTGTCAAGTCTCCTGAGGCTCCCTGGTAGGGGTATAGGGACGGGTCCTGCAGTTTGGCCTTCTTCCCCTGTGGCCCACCCTCAAACACACCCCGCGCTTGATCAGGCCCCGAGCCGTAGAACCATGCCCCCGATTTGGTGAGGATTTCTTGTTGTTTTCGGCACAAGTTGCATACCCACATAACCTGCAGGCAAGAGAAGGGGAACAGTTAGTTCAACTGAAGAGGCGGTGGCAGCCTTATAAAACCTAAGATGAGCTGCAATGGAGTAATTTGTGTATTTGTTATCTAAAGCTGTAACATGACTATGAGGCATATTGTTGTTGCTGGGTGAACAAAAAAACCAAAAAGATCTCTCAAGGAGTTTGACAATCAGGAATCAGGAAGACAGCTTTTATGAAAGTGAGTAAAATGAGTGTTTTCACCCCTGCAGCGACAATATTCATAAACACTACTCACAATTCATGGTGATGAGGTGAATGATGAAATATTAGACACATGCAGCAGCCTTTTAAATCAGTGAAAGGTAAAGTGACATGAGTGCAGATTTTTTTTTTATTGCTGCTCTACATTTTGAGCCTGTGCGTCCATCCTCTACAGTAGTTTTAGTGCAAATACAGTCGACTAACAGCAGAGGCTACATCATAGTGAATGTTACGCATATTCTGCTTATATATTTTAAAGGGAATGGCAATAATTTTTTTTCTGTGTTGTGTCATCCTGGGTAAATAAAATAATGTTTATTTATTGGTATAGCTGGATTGTCAGCTGGATTGTCAGTGGACAGTAATATCACTCGGGTGATATTATTTTACTCTCTCATTGAGTAAAATTTGAGAAGAGTAAGACCTTACTAAATGACTGGCAGGCCAGACAGCCAGTTGGGGGTGGCAAAGAGCCACTGCAGCACCCCACCCCCGACCCACACCACACGTCGTGCCTTTACAGTCCCAGTGCTGAGTCAGTGCATTACCGTTATTAGTATAAGCGGGTGCTGAATTGACCAAAATGTTATTTCTACATTAACTGAACTTGTTTAAACTGCGCCCGCCTGTACGGCAACTGTCAGAACAGGTTCAAAGGCTCGATCTGTACCACAGCTCCAAACTGCTTATCTCAGCCACTGGTTCGAAACGAAATACAAAGAGACGCAGAGTTGGGTCTCTCCACCTCCGTGGCAGAGACCTAACAAATTATTATAGTTGGTAACAACCCAAAACATCCTATGCAACCTTTGCACTAACACACAGACCAAGAAATTTTTTCTGGGTGGGACAGAGAGAAAACAAAAGCTGTCATCAAGTTACACAGTCAATCATTCAGTTTTATAAATTGTCACACTGTTATATCACAACACCCTGGGTGCAGTCGAACAGTAAGGAAAAAGCCTCCTATAAGACCTCCTGTGTCTTTTCCTAAGCAATATATGAAATTCCCCTCTTGCCCATCCGGGCGGTCTTTATCCTTCGAGCTCGGGTCCTCTACCAGAGGCCTGGGAGCTTGAGGGCCCTAGGACTGCGCTCTTCTGGACAGAGATCTCGGATGTTGTTCCTGGGATCTGCTGGAGCCACTCGCCTAGCTTGGGGGTCACTGCACCGTGCGCTCTGATTACCACTGGGACCATTGTTACCTTCACGCTCCACATCTTCTCGAGTTCTTCTCTGAGCCCTTGGTACTTCTCCAGCTTCTCGTGTTCCTTCTTCCAGATGTTGCTGTCATTTGGTATCACTACATCTATCACTACGGCTGTCTTCCTCTGCCTGTCTACCACTACTATGTCCAGTTGGTTAGCCATCACCATTTTGTCCGTCTGTATCTGGAAGTCCGACAGGATCTTAGCTCAGTCATTCTCCACCACCCTAGAGGGCATCTCCCATTTTGACTTCGGGACTTCCAGGCCTTGTCGGCACAGATGTTTCTGTATACTCTGCCGACCACTTGGTTATGCCGTTCCATGTATGCCCTGCCTGCTAGCATCTTGCACCCTGCTGTTATGTGCAGGATTGTCTCAGGGGCATCTTTACACAGCCTGCACCTGGGGTCTTGCCTGGTGTGATAGACCCCAGAACTATTGATCTTGTGCTTAGAGCTTGTTCCTGTGCTGCCATGATTATGTCCATAGTAATGCATTCACATCATCTAGTAGACCTTCAGAGGATACTTCACGTAATCTTGATAACCGGCTATGGAGGGATTATGTTTCAAGGTCAGTTCCTTCTTCCATTGCATATATATGTATAGAGAGAGAGAGAGAGAGAGAGAGAGAGAGAGAGATGCTACACGACTGAAACACACAAGAAACACCTCACAAAAAAAGAGAACATCAGCCTTTTTTTTAAACACAGGTTAATGTCACAATAATGAAGGATCTGCATTATATTTCATAGGTCAAAGGAAGCTCAGCATCTACACATCTACACAGTATGTACTGGTCTATGTTCTAGTGACACATGAGGTATTTATGACCTCCTATCAGTGTTACAGATGACTTAGAACTCTGGTCACACACAATGGAAGCAGCGAGGCTACACACTGTGCTTTATGTGTCCCAGAGGACAGGAGCCAATCAGACCACAACTTCCTTTATTTATCCAGTGCCACTGTGAGAGCTCTGCAGCAAACCAGGGGTCACTGTAGAAGACCAAGCTGTCACCTTACTCCTAATCAACGCCACATTACCTCCTGTATTTGATTTAACTAACATTGTGAATTGTAACTAAATCATGGGAAGTTATCTCAACGTGGAAGTCTCCAATCACACAAAGGAGTCTGTTTTTTTTTTTTTTTTTGCTTCAGGTAACAGTGCTCTGCAGTAATCAAGGCAGAGCAGCGTATGCCAGCACCTTCAGTATGTCTGCTGACAAAACACGTGCACACACATTACTAAACACCAGGAGACCCCAAAGGCTGCAGCTATTCCACCAAAGACTAGTTAAATCCCACATATCAATCATCACCGACAAAGACAAATACAAAAAGGCTATTAATGATAATCTAGGTATAATTTATATGATTCTTTCAGAGTTTTGTTTTTCTCAGCCAAACAATTTTTTTGTGTGTGGACGAGTGGATTAAGCTTACTCATGGAGAAATGTGTGGGTATCTACACTAATAAAGTAACTAACTACATTAGAGCATGTAGGATCATGGGAAAAAAATGTTTTACCTGGTTAATTACCTGAAATCTGCCCTTTCCACTGCTGTAGCCAATGACCTACATATTTACTCCTCCAAACTGCAATTAACAGGGAGTCAGTTACTGTGCACCTCCCCAGTCTGCCAATAATAATTAACCATATTCTCAGCCCTTGGACTGCACATGTCAAGCTCTTTTATCTCATCAGCGAAATACCTGATAGCCTATTAGTATTCCAAAAACACAGGCCAAAAAAAAAAACTGCATGGGTCCAGAAAATGTTGCACACACTGAGCTTCAGACATCAATACTTGGATTTGATTTGCACTTTGGATCTGAGTCAGAATAAAAATTGAGGGTTATAAAGTCTATTAGACAGGAGGAGGGGAAAAACCTCCACAGGCTGAATCTACAATATCTAAAAAACACTGAATGAAATTAAATGAAATTATGTAGTGACACTGATGACAGGGCATTTTCTGTGGTTGCCTAAATGTTTTACAGAGGTTATAGAGGGGCTTGAGAGGCTAGCGAGTGCTATCTGGTTTAGCAGTTCAAAGACTTCTGAGCTACAAAATTTCTCAAATTCAACCCAAAAATAAGAAATCTGCTGAAACTTTGACGGTAGAGATAAGATCTCATGCTGTAGCACAGTACTAGATGTGTGACAGTAACGGAAGCACGTTGGTTTGTCTTTAGTCACACTGGCAGACACCACACAGCATAAGGCTGCTAACAGTCCATCCAGGGATGCAATCCAAAGACAGATTGAGCTCAACCCACACTGACAGGAAACTATTATAACCTCCATTCATTTGCAGAGCACATTGACAAAAAGACTCCACAGTAGATGAATGCATTCACAATGACACACACACACACACTGGTCAAGCAGCTGTAACAGCCCCAGGTATTTTCACTATCACTGCAGCCATTCTGCTCCAGACTCTCAAACACACGCGCTTCCCTTTGGCTCAACTCTTCACGGCTGAGCGCAGGCAGCGGGTTTGGGGGCTTGTGGCCCTCGGGCAGGACCATTTCTCTCTGTGTTTGCACATTTCATAGTCATTGAACCTGCAGTTAAAAATAGAAAAATAAAAAAAAAATAAAAAAATAAAGCGCTACCACCCTGTCCAAAGCACCTGGAAGATAGATACTCTATTCAACCTGCTATAGGCTGCTTACTGAGGCAGTGAATTAAGGGAAATACACACCACATGCCACAGGATCAATAAATAATTTCCTTTCCAATACTTTCTCATCAGACCAAAGGTTTGTTTTTTAGGGTAGCAGCAAATATCATCTTCCAAAAAAAGTGGGTGTGTTCTTGGGGAATTGGCAGTGCACATTCACATATGTCTTTGAAGGAGAGGTTATCTTTGACACCACCCCCCCCCCTTTTTTTTTTTTTGCTGTGAATAAGCCAACAAGTAAAGACAACAACATGTATCCATCAGCAATGTCCATTACATATTAAACACTGTTGTGCATGCTCCATTCAATTTTTTCCTGAAAGAGACATCCCCTCACAAAGCTGCTGGATCTGCAGCAAGCAGAGAGCACCGAGCTCTCTCTTGTGGCCATTAAATGACACTGCAACATTATTTAACACTCCAGAGTGAATCAGCAGTATCCTTCCAGGCAAAAAACAAGAAAAGCAGAAAGCCAGCTCCAGCGTTAAATGACACTTTTAGATTTATTCATTTTACACTCATTCATCCGTAACATCGTCACAGGATGCTATTTCAAATCGAGATGAGGAGCTTCTGGTGACATCTGTGCCACATTCATTTGTTTAACAGTTATAAAGAAACCCTGCTGAGTGTCCGTGCCACGATTCCAACTGAAGATTGCATTTGGAGGTTTTCTGTGAAATTTGTTGCATATCAGCTGCCTAATAGAGACAAAAATAAGCTCATCTACAGCTAAAGCAGCAACAAGCTGCAATATTGATGGGGCAGTAAATGAACTGTCATAGGTATCATATTGCATCCCTGTTTCCCTGCTTCACCTGAACTGGGGTGAACTGAACCGCTCATTAAAGACTCATTGTTTGGGTAGTGAAGTGTTCCTCAGAACATCCCGACCTGGACAGAGTCCAGCTTAAGCACACAGGCATCACAAAGTATCCCAGCTGCAGTCCAGAGTGGATGAGATCTGAACACTTTGGCCTTATGAAAGGGAACAGAATGCACCAGGAGGGTAACATAGCATGTTTCAGCAGAGGTTATCACCCAATATTTCCCTTATTACATCATATTAAAGATGCATATTCAGTTTGAGGAGTTTTGAGGCACTTCTCTAGAATGAAAGGTTTACAGGGTGTCATTATTATTTTTGTTGTTTTGTAAGTGTGTATTCCAGCCAATACTAACGCAAGGAGAGCGCCTACATTCACATGCCCTAACACTGACTGCACGTGGTGAATTACATTTTAATGAGCTTCTAATTTTAGTGTTGCGCGGCAGTAATAATAATAGACTTGATGAATATTTATGCTCCTTGTTTGAAGTTCAAGAGACACAAGAAAGAGGAGGGGACTGCTGTGGAAAACCAGTGTATGGATTCACACAAAAATGGCTGATGCCTGTCAGACCCACAGCCCCTTCAGCCTCTCTGTGACCCAAATAAACGTGTTAAAAATGGGGTTTTTTTGTTTTTTGACTGGCACTGCGCGCTCAGTGGAGACAAACGCATGCAGTACTGTCGGTAGGATAAAAGGAATCTGATTTGGGATTTTCTGAAAAGAAATTGCTGCAACACATGCTGTGTTCGGCCAGAGTGCTGAACTGAAACGGCCACCTTTATGGCAAACAAAATGACCAGTGGTTTAAAAAAAAAAAAAAAAAACAGCAAAAAACAAACAAACAAACAAAACCGCGATGTTGTCACTCTGAAGCTCGTTCAGCTTACCCATGATGCCGCTGAGACAAAGATAGCCGTCTCTCCAAGTCATTTCAATAACGTGCTGACGACCGTCAGAGGCTTCTGCTCCTGAAAGCCAAGAAGCGATTCCGACCTTCAGCACCGCGGACAGCTCCGAGTACTGACACCGGGTTGCCTTCCTGTCTGCCGGACAGCAGCTGCTGAAAACACCGTGAAGATAACACCGGGGGGATCAACCGGCCACATCCGATCCAAGAAAACCGACCAACGAAGCCTTATTCCCTTATTTCTTTCCAACAAAGCGATAACGGACTGCACAGAAGCCTCAATTCCTGCTTGTGCCGTTATACTAGATCCATCCGTGCAAACAGTCCCGGACTGAATGTCAGCAGCGTCTCTCCGAGAAAAAACAAAACATAAAAAAACCCAAAACCCAAACATGTGAGGTGAGCAGTAACGCGTCAAATCACGCTGTGTGAGTTCATCTGGAACAGAGAGTCAGAGCTCTGCTGGACCTAAAAGAGCTGATTACATATGCGACGCGTCCCAGCTCTGCTCCCACACTCCGGCAGACAACGGACAACAGCTACAGCCGCTGTTCCCCCCTCCCGCAGTTAGCGTTCACAGGAACACTAGAGTCTGTGCTGGAAATGCACCCCGAGCCTCCGCAAAGAGACTGGAAAACAAACGCGTCATCGTGCATTTGCCCTCGTGTCACACTGCCGCTGGACCAGGAGTCGCAAAATGTTGAACCCACGCGAGGAGAAAAAGCAAAAAAAAAAAACAAGTGAAACAGCGATCAAATCACTTGAGGAACTGAGCCGGGTGATGAGGTGTCGTCAGTCTATACCAAGCTTCCACCCTCATGTGAAATCTGCCCCCCCTCCCATAACATGTGCAAGCAGCATTTTGTCTACTATGAAGGAAAGCACAGAAACGTCCTTGTACAGCTACATTTGGAGAGAGAAAAAAATGACGAGATGTGCATTTTTCATGCTTTCTATCACAGATATATATATAGCAGAGGTAAATGTATAATTAGCCAGGTTACAAAGCTCTGCAGGTTCAGTCATAAATAGGTGGCATCAGTATCACAGCATAGAGCCGAAAAAACGCATCTGTGCGTCAGTTATGTCATATTTCAAGACGTTGGAACACATTTATTAAAGGGATTTCTAACTGCATTACTACTGTAACATGCATGTTCAGCACATAGGAAAAAAGGTGCATCTCTATGAAAATCAGAAAACAGTTAGTAGTACACCATCAAGGAGCATTGTTCTAATGGTGAAAGCAATTTCACTGGTGCCATTTATAGAGTCATAATTTTTCTTTGATTCATTAAATTTTTTTAAAAAGGAAATAGAATCCAACAAAGTAGCGTCGTCCTTGTGCTTCTATTTTATAGCAGGAATGTCGAGGGTCCAGGAAGCACATGTAACATCTTCAAGAGTTGCTTTAATCGCAAATGAGTTCCTCCCCGGAGACTGTTGATTCCTCAGGCCCTTTTTGAAGCCACATCAGAGGAAATTGGTGGGGGTGCTCTACCGCTACAAGCAGGGACTCTGAAGACTTCACAACACTGACACACAGTTTATCTATATCAAAGGCATTTCCAATTTTGAGAACAGAAATAAAAGAAGAAGGGAAAAAAAGAAAGTTGCTCGGAAGTTTTTTTTTGCTTGAAGTAGAGGCTAAGCTACCTGGCACGATTGCTGAGCAGTGATTATTATCAACACACACTCTTATCACTGTTTTTACATCTATTATTCAGCTTGTTGCGATAAGATAAAGCGATTAATGTGGCTACACTACAAGAGTCATAGAGTCAATTGAGCTTTTCAGGGTTAGTGAGCAGAAAACCTCCATCTCGCCTAAACTTCTTTACCAGCTGTTTTAACTTTCGGTCCCTCTACGGTATATCATATTCTAGCGTGTCATATCTCTTCTTGCTGTTCCCGGCATAGACACTTGTAAATATTCAATGGGGTTTCACAGAACAAGATCTCTCTCGCCACTGCTGTCACCATCTGCGAGAGAGGGAAAGAGTAGACGGATGGAAAAAGGGCAGATTTCACCACCCCCGCCGCCACCACCTCTTTCACTGACACACAAGCTTAGACACCAGACCGTCAAGGCACGCCGCAATGTGTCCCTTTGTTCGCGCGGGAGTAATCAAAGCTTCTGTCCATCAGTTCAATATGACAATAGTGATCAACTAATGCCCTGAGTGGTCTTTTGTATTGGTTTGTTTTGTGGAGGTAGCACAAACCAACATCAACAACTGAAAAACGCCTCTTTGCTTTTTCACACTCATCACCTCTGTTTCTTATTTTTATGCTGACCCTCTGACCGACCCTGTCAGCTGAACTTCTGCTTCCTGCCATAAATGCTTACTTTGCTCCCCTGCTGCAGACGAGCGTTGCAACACATTTCACATGCAGATCTGCAAAAAAATATTCAAAAGTATGACAGCACTGCCAAGCACTGTGATAGTGATGTTACTGAGAGCAGCAAGAGGAGACATATATTTTCACCTGTACTGGGATCAAGTGTTTATTTCAGTGCATATAGACATACATTACTTTAGAATGTCCTTTCATTACAAAATGATTCAGTTCTTTTTGGTGTAACACTCCCATACTCATGGTCTGTATGGAGAAGTGACCTTGTACACCAGGACACTGGGGCATCACCAGGTAAATAGCTGGCACTGGATAAGAGGCACATCACATGGTCTAGCTGCCATTGCCCTGACTGTCTATCGCCAGCCTGCTGCCACTGTTATTACTCAACACCATCTGTACAACATGGTAACCGATCTCTCAGCTATTATCTAGCAGTGAACAATGGAAGCCCTTACAAATGGGGGTCTTGGCATTATAGGGAGCAGCTGGACAGATGTCTCTCTGTGTTTCTGCTGAGCCTGTTGGTATGCAGTGTCCTCCACAGCCTGCAGTCTGTCACTTTAACGGCTAAACACGGGAAGGTGAGCGCTAAGAGAACTCTGGGAAATGCATGTTATACAGGGAGTGCAGAATTATTAGGCAAGTTGTATTTTTGAGGAATAATTTTATTATTGAACAACAACCATGTTCTCAATGAACCCAAAAAACTCATTAATATCAAAGCTGAATGTTTTTGGAAGTAGTTTTTAGTTTGTTTTTAGTTTTAGCTATTTTAGGGGGATATCTGTGTGTGCAGGTGACTATTACTGTGCATAATTATTAGGCAACTTAACAAAAAACAAATATATACCCATTTCAATTATTTATTTTTACCAGTGAAACCAATATAACATCTCCACATTCACAAATATACATTTCTGACATTCAAAAACAAAACAAAAACAAATCAGCGACCAATATAGCCACCTTTCTTTGCAAGGACACTCAAAAGCCTGCCATCCATGATTCTGTCAGTGTTTTGATCTGTTCACCATCAACATTGCGTGCAGCAGCAACCACAGCCTCCCAGACACTGTTCAGAGAGGTGTACTGTTTTCCCTCCTTGTAAATCTCACATTTGATGATGGACCACAGGTTCTCAATGGGGTTCAGATCAGGTGAACAAGGAGGCCATGTCATTAGTTTTTCTTCTTTTATACCCTTTCTTGCCAGCCACGCTGTGGAGTACTTGGACGCGTGTGATGGAGCATTGTCCTGCATGAAAATCATGTTTTTCTTGAAGGATGCAGACTTCTTCCTGTACCACTGCTTGAAGAAGGTGTCTTCCAGAAACTGGCAGTAGGACTGGGAGTTGAGCTTGACTCCATCCTCAACCCGAAAAGGCCCCACAAGCTCATCTTTCATGATACCAGCCCAAACCAGTACTCCACCTCCACCTTGCTGGCGTCTGAGTCGGACTGGAGCTCTCTGCCCTTTACCAATCCAGCCACGGGCCCATCCATCTGGCCCATCAAGACTCACTCTCATTTCATCAGTCCATAAAACCTTAGAAAAATCAGTCTTGAGATATTTCTTGGCCCAGTCTTGACGTTTCAGCTTGTGTGTCTTGTTCAGTGGTGTTCGTCTTTCAGCCTTTCTTACCTTGGCCATGTCTCTGAGTATTGCACACCTTGTGCTTTTGGGCACTCCGGTGATGTTGCAGCTCTGAAATATGGCCAAACTGGTGGCAAGTGGCATCTTGGCAGCTGCACGCTTGACTTTTCTCAGTTCATGGGCAGTTATTTTGCGCCTTGGTTTTTCCACACGCTTCTTGCGACCCTGTTGACTATTTTGAATGAAACGCTTGATTGTTCGATGATCACGCTTCAGAAGCTTTGCAATTTTGAGACTGCTGCATCCCTCTGCAAGATATCTCACTATTTTTGACTTTTCTGAGCCTGTCAAGTCCTTCTTTTGACCCATTTTGCCAAAGGAAAGGACGTTGCCTAATAATTATGCACACCTGATATAGGGTGTTGATGTCATTAGACCACACCCCTTCTCATTACAGAGATGCACATCACCTAATATGCTTAATTGGTAGTAGGCTTTCGAGCCTATACAGCTTGGAGTAGGACAACATGCATGAAGAGGATGATGTGGACAAAATACTCATTTGCCTAATAATTCTGCACTCCCTGTATACACGTACACTGATATGGCCTCCTGTTGTGCATTGACCTGCCCGGCGATGGTGTACATCTTTAGTTCATTACACACTTACAGATTATTGCCAAATGTAAATCTATAGTGTTGAGCGTTACATCATGTGGAAGATTACATATTGGAAATGATGCGGGAACATTGAGGCTAGGCATGGTATTTTATGAGCAAAAAATAAATAAATTCAAAAACAGTTGCCAACTTAGAAAAGTTACCTGTTTTATTTAATTCAAATTATTTTAATCAAAATATTAAAATACAGGTCAGGTCTAATTTGAATGTCAATATTAAGCTTGAAAGGACACTCCTGTATTAAATATTATACCTATATAAAGTCTAAGCCTTAGAAATAACACATTATTATTTATTTTTTTTAAAGATGACGCGTTATGCTTTTTCTGAAATGTTTTTCCTTTATATAAGGTGGGGTGACTGTGGCTCAGGAGGTAGACCAGGTCAGAAATTAATCGTGAAGGTTGGTAGTTTGATTCCCTGCTCCCATGCATGCCAAAGGCAATGTGAGTTGAGTGTGTGTGCAAATGGGTGAATGAGACATAAAGAAAGCACTTTTAATGCTCAAATTGAGTAGAAACTTGCTATACAAGAACCAGTAAATTTACCAATGTTACAATGGTACATGCTCACATTAAACATGGTCAAAATTTAATTAATGACACTGAATGTGTAAGCAAGATAGAGGTGGGCAGATCGATTCAAATATCGATAGTATCAATGCCAATGCTAATATTGCTAGTATCGGATCGATACTACGAGATGATAGGATTGATGCTTTGTTTCTATCGTCTAAGTTAGCTGCCTTTATAGGTTGAAGTACTAGTACTTGTACTGGTATCAACATCAGCAAATCAGAAGAATGTTGGCTTAAAAGCAAGGAGCTAAGAAATGGCTCTTTCAGACAAAGGATGAACTGGAGGTTTACACCAAACCTCGTGCAAAATAAAATAAGGATTGTTTTCAACTGCAATCCAAGAATAAAAATATAAAATTTTAAAATGATCATATTTAGCTGATTATTTGAAAATAAGCCTGCTGTCAGTACCCCTGCTCTATTCTGCCTTTCAAGACTGCAGTCTTTGTATTGTCCTAGTGTAAAATGGCTCTCTCTGTGTATGTATTTCGTATTAGTTAACCTTTATTTCAACACTGACATGACTCACAGATGAAACTAATCAGCACCTCTCATGCTCACTTCCCATCTGTCTTGGCTGCTGTATGTGTATTTATGCATATCTCAGCATTTTATGAACCATGCTTGTGTTCAGACAGTCCCAAGAAACACACAAAAATAATTTGCTAACCACTTTGTCCTCCTGTTGCAATTCCATGAGAGCAGGAATGCAGCAGAAAGAAATAAAAAGGGGAGACAGATTAGAGGGGAGAGGGGGCAGGAAAGATGGGGGAGAGAGAGAGAGATTGTGAGTGGCATTAGTAGGTCCTCGTAGCACTGTCACATACTGGATCAGCACATTTTTGAACGGCATCAAATAAAAACACACATTTAAAAGGCCTAAAAGCTTTAGCATAGTCTTGTACAGTGGTTAGCTGGGCATCGAAGTGCCACATTATACGAGAGCAGTCATAGTTCCTCTATGAGATAAGAAAAAGGAGGGACAGCTCCCTCGAGTGGTCAAATGGAAGAACTGTACGTTAACGTGTAAACGTCTATAGCTGTGAATGAACACATCAGAGAAAGAAGAATTAGAAACGAAGGCATGTGACTGGAGTACACGATCATGATCTGAAAAACATTAGTTACCATTAGAGACACTGCTGGCTCAATCGCCGTGACTATGATTTTACAGCAAACTTTCATAACCTTGTATTAAATACAAACATGAAAAACAAAACAAAAAAACCCAAATTGCCTGGGTGGGGCATCAGCACATGTGTGAGTGTGTGTCCTTAATACCAACCACGGCATTACCTTATTTGACCGCAGAGACACTCGTCCTCCGCACCGAGCACAGAATTTCGTTTGGCAATATGAACAGAGGTGGCCACAGCCATCGGCAAACTTGGTTTTGTGGCAGATCCCACAGGTTGGGGCTTCGCTCTTCTGGTCCTGACCCTGCTTTGTCTCCTCCCCCATCTTCTTAACCTGGTCCTTATATGACTCAAACTGCTGGTGCAATTTTCTGCAAGCAAATGGGAAGGGCAGAGGTTAATAAAAAAAAAAAAAAGGAGATACGGATTGGTGACCCATTAAAAAATTGAACATCGGTATATCATTGATTTTTTTTTTACTCATACAGCCTTTTTTTTGTACTCCAGAAGTGCTATGTCTTATTCAGGATGAGTGGGAAAAAATGCTACAAACAAACTTTTATTATGGATTAGATAAGTCTGAATGATCAATCTTGACATAGAGTATACATAACAAAGGCCGTAAGTATTGCACTGTTAGAGTGTCCAGTGCACACTTGTGGCAGTGTGGGAGACTCGTTTCACATTGGAATTATCCTTGTTGGATGACTCGTGGCTTGAGTCCTTTTCTCCAAATCACACTTCCACAAAAAGCTCCTGCTGTCAGCTGACTAAGTGATATAACCTCAGACGTATGCAGTGTGTTAGATTTTGAAAGGAAAAGCAGACACCATGACCTCAGTAGCTTCAAAGCTGAGCTCCTCCTTTGATATCGCGCTTCGCCTAAAACACGGTGGGGGTGGGTATCAAATTTGCTTTGCAACTTTAAGAACATCACTTAATTCCACTTTCTCAGGTTCCATTGCGTTTAATGAATCATTTGCACCTGTGTTTCTATATCAGGACCGTTGTAAGGTGAGACCAAGCACACCTCGGAGCCATACTGTTAGATAATCATCTTCCAGATACACACAGTTATTACTGCTCTGGTGTATTATGCCCAGGCAATCATTTGTCATTGCCACTGCCTCTATTGTGTTACTCCTTGTGTCCTATAGATGGCCTCCTACTGGTACATTACATCTGATCTTATACAGTGGCCGCTTAACTCTTAACAAGTCCTCAGAGGCTCCTAAAAAAGCACGGGCTCTTCACATGCATTTTGTATGACACATGTCAATTGAGCGTCTCCTTGGAAACTAAACACTGGGCTGACTTCATAATATGGCGATTAGAATTGGTTTCGGCCCACATATCCCCTGCAACATTCATTAGCGCTTGTGAATTATTGAGCAGAGCTATCCTTTTACCACATACAGCTCTGCATTTGAGATAAACGTGTTTCCTTTGCTCACAACTAGACCTTTAGAGCCCAAACGTAAGGTCCACACACGCCACTTCGAGTCTATGTGTGGGTGTGTGGTAATGTGCACAAGTAACTGTGCCATCTGAACATTAGATCGAGTGCCACAGGCATGCCCCACGTTGTACCCACCGAGGGATTAAAGGGCTAATTGTGTCAGAGCCTTTTGTGTTTACCAGCAGAGATTAGTGTGTACCCTTGTTTAACAGATCCCACCAAATCTCATTTACTGACAGAGGGGCTGATAACAGATTGATCAAGAATATGATACAAGAGGTAAAGACTAGTCTCCCAAGATAAAGGAAATAAGAGTACAAACAATCGTGTTTTTTCTCACTTATCTCCCCTTACAGTCAAGCATTTAGAGAAATATGCGCCTGATCCTGAACCACTACGTGGCCTAGACAAGGTCACTTACACAGACCACCTCTAACAGTCACTCAACCCTTTTTGGTGGGACAAAAAAGAGTTGCTGATGCAAATCTGTGCACTAAAACAGATAACACATAGCAAGAATAACCTGTTTAAGCAGGGTAAAGCGTATACTGCATACAAAGTCAAGGTCATAAAGAGTAATGCAACTTTCATAAGTTTGCCTCTCTACACCAGAACAGAGAAGACATTTAGCTTTAAACCAAGAGTTATCCAAAATATAGCATTATCTGTTATGACTTACAGTTGATTAATGACCTGTTTCATTGCCTGGTGTGCAATCGTGTTCAGGGCAGATTAAGGAGAGTAAAGTTCTATGTGGTCCAAAGATGAGGTCCCAACTGAGCATGTGTTGTATTTACTTAACACAAAACTAAAGCCAAACTAGCAGTAACTGATGGTGGCTGTAAAACAGACTTCAGAGTCCATCACTGCAAATGACTTGCATCCAAGTATTAAAGATATTTTAGATGGTAGTAATTATATTTGTCAAATAACTTTGAACCTTTAAAAACTGGAATCACTATGTCTAGACTTGGCGGTAACTAACAACGTGTAAATGCAATATTATGATTCCTTAAATCAAAGCTGAAAGTCAATACTTTAATTAGAAGTTGATAACTTTAGTCAAAATCAAATACAGTGGTGTAGAGGGGAACAATTAGGAGTTTACTGTCAGTGTCCAAATGCATCTGGCTGTATAAATGAAATATCCCAAAAGTAAAGAGACAACTATCCCAGACTAATCAAATGCAGGAAATAAGTTACAGAGTAAAACAGAATAAATGTACAGTCAGAGTAGAATCCCATGGCAGCCAACAGCTGGTACACAGTACCCATTCTTGCTTATCCAGTCAGACTCGGTCAAATATAGGTGATGCTGCTGACGAGTAATCATACGCTACTCATTGTCCCATCCCAAGCTAGCGTATCGGAGCTCTCTTACCTCTCTGCCACACCAGAGCAGCTATAAGCAGCCGTAACACGAAACTCTCGCTTGGACGTATGACAGAGTCTGCATATCAACACCAAGCCTGAGCTACAAGCTCTACAGGCCTTGGGATTCCTCCTTTGTCACACACCACTGGAGCTGAATCCTAACTTCCTGGTGTCTTTATTATGCCATGCTGACCCTAAAACATCAGCAGCGAGTCTATTAATTCATTTATTGATTACTGATTGATTGATTTCTACAAGATGAAGCAACTTACTGGGTGCAAATCAGATTGTCCAAATATCACAATTCTGTCTTGAGTTTGACTTTAAATTCTAGTTTAATTGCTTTATTGGCAGAAGAAGAATTGAGCTGACAAGTCTGCAGTGTTAGATTTTCACAAACTTTGTTACAGCTAAATAATCTAGACAGCAGTCCCACTACGTGCAGCATTCATTTCTCCCTCTGCTTTGGTTTGTTTTTTATTCATTTCAATTGCATGCTTGATACTCTGGTATGCAAGCTAATTGCACACAGCAATGTTTATCACATTGTTGTGTGGTTGCTGCTTCTGACAGTAAGTCTTATAAGAACCCATGGTTGAAACTTTGATGACATCTCCCTGGTCAAACATCTCGCTGTACAACTGCAAAAATAAAACCACAGACAGACCATTTTGATGCTGTGTCCAAATAGAATAGAACATATATGTCTAACAACTGTCTAATCTGTTGAATGGTAAACTTAAGGCATCAGACTGTTTCTATTGCCCCTCTGGCCCATTGTCACGATTATCAACCCAAACTTTTTTCTTGTGTGATGAGCACACAACCCTGATATCATCAGTTTGAGTCTTTACAAAGGTATTTTTTCCTCCTCATTGCCTCATTTTTTTCTAATCAATAAAGACATACCAGAAATGGTAGAAAACATTTCTTGAACACAAACATTCTCTTGCTGGAAAGTTTAAAAATGACGTCCAGCCAATGTTGAAGAAGTACTTTGAGCCGTCATCGCGGTAACATCTGCCACGTCAGTTCAGCTTTCATTTGGGAACTTATTTGACCGTCAACAAAAAAACGTCAGCTGATGGTTATTCAACATTAAAATGTTTGTTGGGAGCACTACCACCACATCATATAAAGTAGCAAAGCTTTGTTCAAGCTAAAACAAGCAAAATGCTCCAGAAGGCACACAGATTATATTTTTTGCTGTATATCAGTATATTATATTACGAATATTATTTCTTGCACATTAACACTCATTGATTTAAGTGTAAAACTGTGATTATAGTGGCCTTGGTGTCATACTTAATAAGCTGAAACAGTGTGGAAGGACGTAGAGATCTACACTCCGTGGTTGCTGTCTTGGTCGCAAAGAAAAGGTAAAGTCATCAAAGACTTTTCAGCCATCAGAAGGAGGATCCATTAGCAAGGTAATGCTAGCTAGCAGCAGTTAACACCATCATATTTTTTACAGGCAGTGAAGTCACATTTGTGGGGATGTTTGGTGGTTACGTTTTCTACAAATGTTATCTTCATTTATTATCACCTTCATAGAAGAAATTAACATGAGTGCTGAGAATCTCAATAGTTTGCAAATGTTCACAAAATGCACTAGCTAGCATGACAATAGTGATAAACAATTCAAAAGATTTCAACTGAGTACACCACATGTCCCTGTACCCTATTGAAATTCAGAGAAATGAGTAATAAGTCTGAATTCTACAATGTTAAACAATCTGAATTTAGACACGGAGCAACTATCTCAACCTCCCAACTTTGACCTTATCGTAGTTTGGTGGAGCTAGCAGCTGTGAAACTGGTTTCCTGCTCTATATTCTATTCCTCATAAAAACAAATCAAGCTAGCTAAAATGTTTATCTGTGTGGTTGTTAATGAAAGATTCAATTTTAACAGGAATTTAATAAGTGATGGGTTTTGGTAGGGAAAGATGTAATAATTATTATAAAAATAACCTTAAAGTAAACAATGATTTATACAGGATTTAGTATTAGAGTCCTGATCAAAGATTAAGAACACACCGACATATATTATAAGACTAACTCCGCTCTCTGTCTTCTTGATCAGTGACCTGTTACAGCCAATAAATATGTCATTTATTAAAGTTAAATTCATTGTGGCACAACACTTCCACAGCACCCCTCGCCTATGTGCTTAAACCAGCAAACTGAGAAATTTCTAATCATTGTCTCACATCAACCAATGGCCAAACAAGCTGTGAATCCAGCTGCTCGGTTCACCCACCACTATATGTCGGTTACTGCTGGGAGAAGATCAAAAAGGGGTCTGTACTTTTACTTACGCATTTTGCTCTGGCTCCTTGTCATTTGGGGACTTTTGCTGGGGCTGAAGAACGTTATTTACCAGCTCAGTGATCCCACTAAAGGGAAACCACCTGTTCAAATAAGCAAAGTGTGACTGGAACATCGCAATGAGTCATCATGTGAGAAAACAATCTGTTCAGAAAGGGGGCTTTTAGGAAGCAGGCTGGTTCTTAAGTAGTGGGAAAATAGCAGGGACATTCACTATAACCAGAGCAGAGAGGAGGAGGAGGCCGGGACACGGGCAGAGCAGCGATTAGTGGAACACTGACAACCAGACACAGTGTCAGAAATACAGAGAGAAAGATAGAGAAGGAAAGATGATTCAGACAGACCTATATTTGAGGGAAGGACAGAAAAGCAGGAAAGCTCTGCAGCCAATGGAAATGAGAGCTGCAGTAAATGTCACTTATAGCAGCTTTTTGGTGCAGTGGGGGTCAGGTTGTCAGACTGGTTAGCCCTGCAGGTAGATCTAATCACAATGCAGCTATAGTACAGAATAGCAGGACAGGCGGCTCTACTCCACACTAGCAGTTGAACTACTAGACTACCCAGCCAACCAGAGTGCAGATGATACACTGAATGAAGATGAACAGCCAGTTAGATATCAGGAACAAGGGAAAGATTCTGGGGACCTAGCTGCAAAAAAGCTGGAAGAAAGGAGAAGCCGATGTCATTGATGTCATGGAAGTCAGCTGTTTAGTGCACAGCACAAAATTCAACGACCTGATTCACTCATTGAGAAATTATTCATTAAAACGGGCCACTCTTTTCCAAGACATTAATGACTTTTTGTTATTAAACTCCCAGACGAAGAGGAGAAAGCCACATGAAGCACGCAGCATCGACTGACAGGAAGAAGTGTCAAAGCCTAGAGCACACTGGGTAATGCAGTTTACTTACTGTGCCGGCTGAGGCTTTGGTTCTTCTTTGATCCTAAAACATAAAAAAATAAAAAGTGTGTGCAGCTCAGTGCATATCAAACAGAAAGAGATGAGGAAAACAATAAAAGATGGGGAAAAAAATAAACAATGAGGATGTCATTAAAGATGGGTGTGACATAAATAATTATCCCTCTCTAACAAGAACAATATTTAAAAAATATATTACAGATGATGATTTCATGAAAACAACAATTTAGCTGTGAAAATGGTAATAAAGTAAACAAGAAAACTCACAGGAAGATTTTAAAAATGACGTAATGTAAATAAGTGACGCAGATAACACTTAAATTAAAAATGACCGCTTCATGTGAGTAACACCCTCTTTCATACTGAATCTTCTGCCGTGGACAAACATTCAATTTGATGCTGTGGCTATCTCAAATCCAAATCCGCCTCCCTATTGCACAAAGAGCTTCACTAAGGTGGATCTATAAGTGATAAGACCCCCACCATCATCAACAACATCAGCTCATCAATTTCCAGAAACACTGGAAAAGATCAACAAACACAAGCTAAAAGTAACCACCAGGGAGTGCGGTCCAGCTGTGTGACACTTGAGCACTGCCTTCAATTACTTGCTGACCAGCACTGTGAGGCAAGGTTGGAAGTAGTAACTAATTCTGTGTAAACATTAGCTACACCAAGTCATCAGCGAGGTTTAACCTACACTGAAAGTTCACAAGGTGTAGTTTGTGGTCTGAAAATCTATAACTAACTAACAAGATTCAATGGGAAAAAATAACTCATATGGTGTCACAGTATGAGTATTGATATTATTAGAACCTGACCGACATACTGGTGGGGCCAATGCATTGGCTGATATTACCTATTTACAGATATATCTGTATGTACAATGGCCAATAAATGAAGAAAAAAAACACCAAAAAAACACAAACAAAACACCTTCAACCACATTATGAGTGTTGATGTTGCAGCTCTCCTGATGCCAACATGTGTTTGGAATCCAACGAAAACATAACAACCAGCTGATTCGAGCAGATCTAGGCAGAAGATTTAATCATCCATAATTGTAGTGACATTAAAAGAGAAAAATCGGCCAGTATGTCAGATTTTTAAATTGCCCAATATTGCTATCGGTATCGTTCTTAAAAATTCTGCTGTCCACATATTGAAATATGTCATCGCGGATACAAGCGGCAGAAATGAGCTTCCTCCGAAGGGTGGCTGGCCTCTCCCTTAGAGATAGGGTGAGAAGTTCGGCCATCCGGGAGGGGCTCAGAGTAGAGCAGCTGCTGCTCCACATCGAAAGGAGCCAGCTGAGGTGGTTCGGGCATCTGACAAGGATGCCCCCTGGGCGCCTCCTGGGTGAGGTGTTCCAGGCATGTCCCACCGGGAGGAGGCCCCGGGGCAGACCCAGGACACGCTGGAGAGATTATATCTCTCGGCTGGCCTGGGAACGCCTTGGTATTCCCCCGGATAAGCTGGAGGAGGTGGCTGCGGAGAGGGAGGTCTGGGCCTCTTTGCTTAGGCTGCTGCCCCCGCGACCCGGCCTCGGATAAAGCGGATGAAGATGGATGGATAGATGGATGGACATATTGAAATATCCTGAACTATTGAACCCTAAATTGCCCCTGATGCAGCCACTGAAGTGTGTGTCTGATAGAACTTTATACATAGTAGTACATTAACCATGTAACACAGTTATCATGTTATTTTATTATTTCCCAACTTTGGGATAAATAACATATAGCTTCGCAACAGTGAGTTACTTCCAGAAAGTTCTTCACTGGAACTACAATATATAAAAGACATAGTCTCAGTGCAAAAAGTTTGCAGCGTGTTCTCTGGATTTTCTAGAGTAATTGCAGATTTAAGTGCTATGAGCACGCACCAACAAAATTCAATTTACCTTGCACTGATGTAGTGGAAGAAATCCTCTTATAACTAAGAAAATAAAACCAAACCGTTGCAGAATGCTACGGGAGGGATTTGATTTGTTTTTGGTGTATTCAGCCTTGAAAATAAATTATAAAATGAAGCAGCTTATAATACATGTTTGTGTGGAGCTTTGAAGAAGTCAGCTAGGGGACAAACTGCTGCCATGTCAGCTGATAATTCTAATGAGGTATTTATCAGGCCTACAGCTTGTGTTGGTAGAACTGATACATAGAAATGATCATTTAAATAACTTACTATCAGAACAACTGTACATAAAGTACAGTATATACACTTACTTTGTTGATTAGGCCTGTTTAGCCGAAGCAACTGTCTAATGAGTCCATCACGGTGTAGGAACTCACTGCATTTAAATATGTAGACAGGAAGAACTGCTGAAGTTCAAACTAAAGAAAGTCGAATTAAGTGACTTGAAATTGGCGTTGCTGTTGGTGGCAGATGGGCAGAATTCCAGAATTTGATGATTTGCTGGGAAGCAGAAGCTTTTCTAGGGTTTACAAGGAATCAAATGCAGCATTCGACATGAAAATGCCTCACTGATGAGGGAGAACAATGGTCAGCGTGGTTCAAACACAGATAGAAAGGCAGCTCAAACTTCAACGAGTATTACAACCAAGGCATGAACAACAGCATCTGGAAAACTTTGGGCACATCCAAATTATTGTAAAAACACTGAATCATTTTGAAACTTTATTTGCTCGGTCTGCTATATATTCAATAACATATTCAGTAGTAGTATATACTACATCATGCTTTTGCAGGTGGTTACAGTTTAACCAGAGCATCTTGTAAATAAGGGTGGGTATGCGTAGTTTCTTGAACACGACAATAAGCATGGCCTCGACAATAACGATCTGAATCCAGCAGAGCAACTTTTGGAAGTGGTGCAAGTGGAGATCATGTAATGAAGGTGCTGCCCAAAAATCTGCCAGTATCAATATCATGCCAATCTATTCTGTAGGGGTGCAACTCAATACTAGCATCCATCAGGGCATTCATTTTCTTATCCAACAGGGTCATGGGGGGAGGCTGGAGCCCATCCCAGCTGTCACGGGAAGAGAGGCGGGGTATGCCCTGAACATGTTGTTAGTTTACTATAAGACCGGTAACACTGGGACAAAGAACGGTTCACTCTTACATCCAAACCCACAGCCAATTTAGAATTGCCAATTAACCTAACGAGCATGTCAATCTATATGTTTAAACAATGCAGATTCAATATCAACTTATTTCCATTACTGAAATCAAAGCAGGAAGCCAGGACTTTTTTTGTCCTGGAGCATATAACATACATCCCCTCTAATGACCACAGGAGCTCAGAAACAGGACAAATATAGGAGTAACAGCTTGCATACGCAGCATCCCTTAACACGCATTCTCTTCGAATGACGCACATCTCATATAGTGATATCTCTAGAAGTTCAAAATACGTGCAACCAGGACAAAACACCAAATTTACACCGACACAGACACAAACAGCAAGCACCGTGTGACCGTCTTGTGTCTGTACACCATCTATCAGTGGCGCTGCAAGCTCAGCTGCTGTCGCCTGGTTTAGGAGCAAATGTCACTTAAAGCAAAACACAGACATACTGCAGCTGAGAATCACACACCAGACCTCCGCACACCTGATCGCCGCTTATTCTAGTGAGCTGCCGGCTTTATATAGCCGTGTGAAATGGAATGTGTTAATTGGATTTTGTCTGATTCTGACCATCACAGCAACAGTAGCTAATTTGTTGTGTGTGACTGGTCTGATTCCTACATGTAGTGCTGCGAATAATGATTAGTTTCATTACTGGTTCACCTATTTTTTTTTAAAAAAAATGTATTGCTAATAAAATGACCAGGACCTAAGGCAATATGCCCATATAACTATTTTTGTCCAAATCCCAAAAACATTTAGATTACATGCATCCAGTTTTTGTCTGCTTCATCCCATCATCCCAGCTGTCATAGGGCAAGAGGCAAGTTGCCCAGGTATTAGTCGCCAGTCCATTGCAGGGCTAGCACATAGACATGAGCATTCATGCTCTCACCTACTTCCAATTTAGATTCACCACTTAACCTAACATGCATGTCTTTGGACAGTGGCAGAAAGCCAGAATAACTGGGGAGAGCATGCAAGCCCTACACAGATGCTGGCTAGTGGATTCAAACCCAGGATCTTCTTGCTTTAAAGCAAGGCTGCCCACCTTCAAGTTTAACGTGTTAAATAACCTCTGAAACAGTCCCAACTAAAAATAGTAGCCGTACCCCTTACTTTACCCCTTATTAGTGGCAGCCCATAGAAGCCTAGTAATGACACATTAAGCCTGTTAAGCCATATTTGAGAATACCCCATCATTTTAACATCCCATACTTCACATACAAACTCAAACTGCCAAAAAGATGCTGAGGCTAAAGCAGAGTCACACAGAGCATCAGAACGGAGCACTGAAGCCTCACAACAGTCTGGTTTAGCGAGAGGTAGAGCACAGCAAAAGTGAGAGATCTGTCCATCTGATCTGTGTCGGACGGGTGAGAGAACACACGAGAAAAGATATAGTCCTGTGTACCCATCAGTCTCGCTGCTCTGTTTTCCGATGAGCCAGTCCATATTTATCCTCTCGCTGTGTTCTCCCGATGACCTGCAGCGCCGTTCCTTATTGATCCCATCAGCACCGTCTCTGTGGTCGCATTACAAGCCTCATATTTATCTGATCGAGCCTGCTGCCTGCCTGCCTGGACAGCTGCCGGGCGCTGTGTGTGTGTGTGTGTGTGTGTGTGTGTGTGTGTGTGTGTGTGTGTGTGTGTGAGAGAGAGAGAGAGAGAGAGAGAGAGAGAGAGAGAGAGAGCATCCGACTATGCATTTATGCACACCATATCAACATGTGTGCGTGTGTGTGTGTGAGTGAGTGCTCTGTGTATTATTTGACATGGGGCAGTGAAATGAGTGAGTGTAAAATGTCACAAGTGACGTATTCGGGATCCTGGCTGCTGCAGAGGGCTCCAGGCCAGATGCAGTCTCCTGTTTTCTGTCTGTTTAACCTGCTCTCTGCAATCACATGAGACCATCGCAAGACATAAAAGACAGATGAAAGACACAAATGGTACAGAGTTTAGAGCAAGTTTGTGCGGGAGTTTTAAAAAGTCACATCCTGCTGTTATCTTTACTCTTATTTGCTCCTGGATTTCAGTTTCCGCTTTTTCTCAGTGGCTTTGAGTCACAATGACTGATGCTGCACTGCTCTCTAGTGGACAGATGTGCTGCATAAGCTTCTAAGAGATAACTTCCTGGGATTTTATTAGAGCACAATCATCTTATTTTCATACCATGTGGACTTAACTGCTGCGCCAGAAAACAGCAACACATAGAACTAGCAGCCATCCACAGAGGTGCTGGATCCCTGTCTAGTTACAAATTACTGAATGTGTATCCAGATTGGGGCATGGGGCAGTGCCCATCTCGCCTGATGCTCCCAGATCGTTAATCTCAAAATGCCAAAACCACTGACAGCGAGTGTGGATGTGACCAATGATGGACTCTAACAGAGTACATTTACCCTAGTGCTTTACTGAATTGCAGTCTGAATGTATATGAACTTTAAGATTTCTTGTTTTACTGCTTTCTGCTTCTACTTTTTTTTTTTTTTTAACTTTTTTACTTTTTCAGCATATTTTACCATTCTTTATTATTAAATAAAAAGCTGCCTGGCAGTATATAATACACACATTAATTTCTCAGTAATTCTGATTCAAAAATATAACACATATGACTCAGAAAGGGGCCATTGTGTCTTGTTTTGATGCTAAAACTTTTACTTAGGCAAAGCATTGAAATGCTTGTTTCAGAAAACACCTAAAACTTTTCAGGCTCTGCATTGTCACTTTTCATCTATATTAAGCCACAGGGCTGCACAGCGCAGAAACTGTTTTCTGCACTCTGCACTTGGTCTCCTCCGTGCCACAACACTTTCAAAGATCTTGTAAACACCCTTCAATAAAAGCCAGACAATCAGCTGAAGGAGTTAGCTCTGAAACAATTACAGCCTGACCAGTGGAGTACTGATATTTTTGTGTTTATTTCGTGCTTCCAATAGTGTAGTGGTTAACAGATTTACTTGGCAAGCAAAAGGTTGCTTATTTAATTCCAGCTGGAACACAAATCTCCTTTATGTCTGGAAGGGCATCCGTGTGTCAAGGGAGCAGCTGAAAGTAGCTTTACTGACATTTGGTGAAATTATGACATATCAGATGATATTTGTTTCCCTTCAGATACAGGAAACATAGGATTTCTCCAACATTTTTTATGTGTAGCTCTTTATTTACTTGTTTACGCCCGATTTCACTCGATCAGTTTTTATGCTTGTGGCATCCCAAACGCGGAAGTTCAAAAATGCCCTCTTGTGGACAAAGTATGCAACATCAAGACATATAACGTGGATAGATCCACAAACAGCTAATAAATGTGTCAGGCTCTAGAAACAATTAGCTGATTATTATTATTATTATTATTATTTTGTCTTTTAGTTCCTTTTTTATTTATTGAATCACTGCAAAATAAATGTATTTGTGTTGTGGACAAAAATAGTCATGTATTGGCTCTGTGAGGCCATTCAAAAATATTACCATCGATGACTACTACTACAGACCTACTGAAGCCAAACAAATAGATTCTCTTTGAATTTTATAAGTACGCTTGAAAGAAGTTTTCATTTCATTGTGTGAGATTTTTCTAATTCTTTACTGTCAGCTAAGTGTATAAGTAGCTGATGAGTTTGGACTTGTTGCTGTGAATTACTTTTATGTTTTAAAAAAGAGATCTATACAGGAAATGATGAACACACTTTTAACACCAGCCACAGCAAAAAGGATGCAAATTGGCACTTTATAAGAAGGATACTGTTGTAGAAAAAAAAAAGCTGCATCAGCTTCATTCTAAATCTGACTCATAGGGAGGTGAGATCCTTGAGAGATCTGGGTTGATGCATCTCTGATGTACCAGAGAGAGGAGTCTAACATGCATAGCTAGACCTCGACTTAAACAGTGCAATCTTCAAACTGCTGCTCCTGTGTCGCAGCTGTGTTAAGACAAAATTACTGATACGACGGCTGCGCAACAAGCCCTGAATCAGCGCTGGACAATGCAGTAACAACTTGCACCACAGCAGGTTCACCAACAGCTAATGTGCATGCAACAAAGAAACAGAAACCAGGAAACAAGCAGGATCCGAATGGCACACTATTTAACTAACCTTAATCGATATTTCCACACAGCCCAGTCTAAGTTGCCATGAGAAAGTATTTTTAAAAAAACAAGGAAACAAGACCAGTAGAAGCATAATGTACATTTAACTGATTCTAAATAAGCTGCAGCTCACAGCACATGTCGTGCAGTTTTAGAAGATAACTCTCAGTTGACTTTCTTTGAGTAGAAACTCAGTTACATATTGACAGAACAGCAGCAGAGCAGCAGGGCTATGATGAGGTGTACTGGGCAGTCTCCTCCTCAGGGACAGACTGACAGGGCCGGGATTGCCACGAGCAGAACACAACAAGCCTGCTCATCGCTAAATATCTATTGCAGATCGTGACAAAAGCACCTCTACTGTGCATTTAGATCCACATGCATCAGCGCGTTCACTTGATTGGGATCCTTTGCACTCAGAACTGACTGACTGTGTGTCTGAGAAGATACTCTGCAACGAAATATTACAGATGTCCCCTTAAATCGTTTGAGAACAGAATATTGGCATCCCGCTGTGGGTGACAGATTTTAAGCAGAGGGTCATATAAGGCCTTGGCTACAACACTGGAGCAGAAAATCTGTGATAGAGGATCTCATGGTTAAGCAATGACCCCACAGGCCTTTTGAGTCCACTACAGACTGAGCGATAATTGGATCATAAGGGAGTAATCTGGCTCTGTGAGTAAATACAAACTACATATATCATTAACACATCCCGGTCAGTCAGTACTGCCAGGAGATGAGGTTAATGTCTGTCTGAAATCACTCACAGGCAACTAACCGTTAGGGAAAACTTTCATCGGAAACTGTGGCCCAGCAGAATTTTACTCTGGGCTTATTTACTGTATGATACAACTTACCACCTGGTATATGCCAACAGTGTCTATTTAATAATAATCCCTTAAACTTGCCTGCAATTGAGACACAGTAAAGAGTTCATGTGGGGAGCAATAGATGGATTACATTTGTCAAAGTGCTCTGAGTGCTCTAATCTCTAATTAGTCTAATGATCATTTAGCTTTTTTAGACTTTTTGTTAACTCTTAAACAAAACGATAGGAGTTCATAAACAATAAGGCTATCCCCACTACACTAAAAACCCTGAAAAACTGGTGCTTATTCTGTTTCCTTCCTGGCTTCAGTGGCCACTTTAGGGGAAACTACTGTGGCCAACTGCTTATCTGTAGTGGGTGTAGGCTGACAGTCCACTGTTTACCTCAGCTGTCAATATTCGGGTTGTCCATGTCTACTCATTTGATGAGTCAGTGACTCTCACTTCTGTCTGATGTCAGCGATACTGAGGTGAGTTGTTGAGGATATCCTGAATTTTTCTATAAGCCCTGCTGTTTTTGCCTCTCTTAGCCCCTATTAGCTGTTTTTAGCCGCTGTAAGCTGCTCTGTTATCTGGTGTTAGCGAAACATCTTTAAAGTAAATCTAACATTGTTGGACACAGACACTTAGAGAGTAAACTCTTATACAATGTGAGAATATTATCAAACTCTTCATCAGAGGGAAAGCGTGACTTTTAGGACACTTGCGGCCTAACGTTAGCTGCTATAATATTAGCTTATAACCTGCTGTTGTTGTGTTTAGTCGGTCAGCTGTCCGAAGATGGGAGGGAAACATATCTAATCTGCTGACAACAAGTAATTGTGATAATACTGAGAATAAATAAGCATGTTTATCCACGTTGTAGAGCCCTGACTTCAGTTCAGGAGATGAGGCTTGAGGTGAGAATGAAGAGGATGAGGTGGATGTAAGGGAAGAGAGCACATTGGCGGAGGAGGCAGATGAAGAGGTGGAGGAGAAAGACATATTAAGGAAGACTAAATTATAAGGTGGACTACTTATATGGGCAGTCTCTCGCCACATACATAAAATGTGATTAGTCGAAATGGTGATGTCCATCTCCACTACTGTATTCAACGTGGCGGGGCAACATAGCTGGCGCCGCTCCTTCAAACTCTTAATGCACTAAGTTTATGAGAATTCATGCATTTGCTGGAAGATATAATTACACACTAAACAATGTATATTTATGAGTATAACATTCTTTTCTCTGTTAAATCACCTTAAAACAATTACTGTAACTTTAAGACTGTGTTACTGTACTTTCCCCTCTGCTGTACATTACCAAATCTTAAACAAAGAGAGAGAGGGGGCTAAAAATAGCTGCTCATTTAAAGATGGGTGATTAGATCTTGAGACACTTTTTTTTTTCATTCTACCTCTCCAGTAAATGCCAGGAGAAGGGCTACTTAACACTTTCTCTCCATCTCGTAGAGGATTAGGGGCAGGGGATGAAGTGCTGATAACTTCCTCTGGCACGGGGCACTGGCAAGGCGCGATAGGCAGGGCAGGAGGAACGGCGAGAGGGCAAGCGCCTCGGTGTGGAAGGGGTTGGCCAGCTACCACAGCTGGGCCTTAGAAAGCAAAGATAGGACTGAATCCACGGGGCGCACTCATCAGAATAGGCAATTTAACAGTGCGCAAGCCAGACCTCCTGACCAAGAACTAATATTCAGATTGTCAAACAGGAGTTGGCAACAGCAGGTTTTTTTTCTGAGCAACGGGGAAGTGGCTAATCTGCTGCCAAATATAACTAAAATCCATCTGTTTCCTTAGATTACCTGCCAGGATTCAATTGAGCTGCTCCATATCTCTCTTCCTGAGAGATTTCCAAGTGGCAAAGAGTCAGCTAATCACCCAGCAGCCCACACATTCACAAGTATATTTCTATGCAAAAGCTTACAGGAAGCATATGTACAATATCCATATGTCATTTTAATACAGCAACTTCACCATACAGCGAATCATGTATAAACAGTACGAGAAGCATTTAGTCAGAGGCAGTGACGCACCGTGTTTGTGTTTTTGCACACAGTATATGAGCGTATTTGCTTTAATAATGGGTGTGTGTACAACCGCGTCTTTCACTGTATGTGTACGCTTAGCTGCGTCTCCTGTCAGCCCACTTTATTCATCCTGACAGAGATACATTTCATAATGGCTGTGATCAGCACTTTCTTGGCAGCTGACATTGTCCCTAGCTAACGTCACAACTCCTGTTATATGCGAGGCTCAACAGCTCCACTGGGAATGCTCTAGAACTTTAGCCTCAGCCCCACCGTGGCTGGGTCACCACCCCCCTGCGTTTTAACTCAGTCTCTAGACAAACACAGCTGAAGGCAGCTTCATGCCTTCCTTCGTCCCTTCCCACGTACCATAAACAGTGAAGCATCAAGAACACTTCTCAAGCACCAATGCCATTTCTCCATCCCCCCGTATTATTTCCAGTCTCATAATCAGCAAAAACCTAGTTTCAGCCTTTTCTCCTCATGTCCATGATGAGGGTAGAGTGGTGATGATTATGATCACATTCTCTGACACATGCCACTATCCAAACCTTCATCTCAACAAACCTCCCATCAGCCCCCATCTTTAAACAGATACAACAGCCTCTCGACAGTGTTGTTGTGGTCTGTACTGAAACTGCAGTCAGCTGTCTAATGTCTATAATAATAGCCCAGCCATGGCTAACAATAGAGAGGTAATAGATACCCCGCCTATTGTTGGCCAAGCCTGCTCTACTCCTTCCTGTCACAATTCATCACTATAGCACATCACTATTAGCTTGTTTAACTAAACTGCAAGCAGTGTACCCAGACAGACAAGCACTGAGCCTGCTGAGATCACCTTTCTGCACACAGGTTACACCCGTAGACACCATATGAAGTCCCACACCATGGATCATGTTTTATGTATTGCATACACTACACACAGTCTAAAAGACTAGCATGCTCATTCAAATGAACAGATGTCGCCACGACACTGTATGACTTGAATTAACTTGGACTTGGTGGCTGTCAACATCTGTCTGATGGTGCAGAATGAAGTGTTTGAGTGTAGCTGCTGTAAAAGCTCAAATCAAAAGGATTCCCTTGCATTAGCAGCCTCTGCACAGATTTAAAGCAACAACTATTCAAGCATCTGCCCCCTCGAGGATAAGGACCGGCCTCTGTACACCAACTACAAAAAAACAGCTCCCAGCCCCCCCTCCTCATCACCTGATGCTTAGTGGCTTTAAATGCCTGCACTCCGTTTCTTGAGGTGTCGCTTCAGAGAGCTGCATTTACATTTTGCAAAAGAAGGATTTCTTTGTGTTTGTGCAAGGACCCTTCTCCCCTCGCCATCATCCACTGCTACACATCCAGGCCACGTCAGCATCATCATGGCGATGGTGGCAGTATCTCAGTGGGATGGGAGATATTAAGGGATTAGTGGGAGATCCTCCATCAGACTTCAGTGACGGAGCACGATCCCGGGATCACAACATCAGCTCCCTCTGCCCACCAACGTCCTGATCAGTGTCAGACGATGGGGAAGAGAGACAGGCCTCGTCACTGTTTATGTTCAGTTTTGATAGTACACACCCAACAAACCAAGCAAGGCTGAATACGGCAGATACTGAATCTTTTGGATAATGACTTTAAAGCCACCATTAGCTCTAGGCAGAGTGAGCGGTGGCCTATATGCTGTACAATATATCCCACTGTAGGTTACATGGTAGTGCCTGTGTGCAGTGTTCAAATGGTGGGCTTATATAAGAGCTGCGGCTGTATTTGTGACATCACCATAAGCACTGCTCTTTATCCTCCTTTATTTATGTCAGTCGGCTACCTACAGCAGTATCTGCATCCACTGTACATGTAAAGCTGTGTAGCATTACATAATATCTAACCTGACTCATGATGGAAGAACAATAACCATAACAATATATACTATATATTTAAAATAGAGAGCAAGCAGGAAGCAGAAATAATAACAAAGAAGCAAAATATGTATTTCCATTTTTTAGAATGTATTCTGGGCACAGTATTAAAGGACCTTAGATCCATAAGGTGTTTTGGTTGGGTTTTTTTACGGGGTTTTGCCACACAAAGGCGTATTTGAAGGACCGGCTCTGCTGCACGCACATGGTTGAGTCACCAGTTTGCACCTGCTTTGACTAGCTGAGTCTTGAATGAGCATAACGTGGAGAGACACACAATCACGTTGGAGAAAGAGAGATTAGACCGGCCTGTGTAAACTACCGCTACTAAATACATTAGCTCACACACCAAGCATCTCGGGGGTTGGATATTAGCAATTTAACTGTGTGGGTTTTTTTTTTTCATTTCAACATTAACTTGAGTTGATAGTGATTAAAAACAAACGAGAAAAAAACAAGAAAAAAGTAGCCAAATCTAGAAATTTAAGTCTGTACCCGCTACTTTTTTTCTGTTCAGGTTCATTTTAACATCCAGGACAAAAACAGTGTGTCTTTTTTGTATTTCTTCATAAAAATCAAGCATATTTTGCCTGTGCATTTAACAAAAAAGGGCCTTATTTACCCTGTGAGCTTACATGTTCAACTTGATCTAAAACACTTCGACAAGTGTTTTAGATCACACTTTTGTTGCTAAGGAAGCTACAACTTTTGGATTAAGTTTTAGCCTCCTTAGCAACATTCACTGAAGCTAATGCTATTGTATAACTGGATGTTAGTTAAGCTTTGTGACTGAGTTAGCTATTTAGCACAGAGGTCTTTGTGTGGACCTTTCTGTATGCCACAGCTCACCATGGTGAGATCATAGTCTGCCACTGAGAAAGTAACTAAATGAATGGAGGGAAGGAAAAGGGCTTTGTGGTATCTACTCTAGGGTGACCGTATTTTGATTTCCAAAAAAGAGGACACTTGGCTCAGTCATGAAGAACTTGCTTAAAGAAACATATTTAACATATTTAAACGATACCTCCTCTGTGCGGTTAATGAATTGTGAAATAAAATATGCCATACAGGCTTTTACAAGTCAACAAGTGCAAAAAAATAACTTGAAAGCTTCTGGAATTAAATAATGGTACAGAAATAATGCCTCATCTGCATAAGAAAAATTACCAGTACTGGATCGGTACGAGGGAAGTTTCTTTTGCAGTTTGTCTAAAAAGATGGACTTGCGCTTTGGGATCTTTTAAACATCATTAGGCGCGTTGCTGCGCGCTGTCTGTCCCGTCTGCGAGTGCAGAACAAGCGCTCACAAAGCAGCAGTTCAGGGATGACTTCAAACACATGGGTCCTCTGTCGGAATATAGTAAAACCCGGACATTTTTATCAATCACGAAAATCCCCCCAGACGCCCCGGACAGAACGTGAAAAGAGGACATGTCCGGGGAAAAGAGGGCGGTTGGTCACCCTAATCTACTCTGCTTCAACCAACACGACCTGGCTACAGGAGAAAAGGATTCATATATTTTTAGAGCAAAATCATCATTAAAACATTGTTCAAGATTTCAGGAAACACTCTTATTTCCTTACTTGTCAAGAGTTGCTTGAGGAACATTGATACCATATTGCTTAGTATGACGCTAAGTCAGGCTAACAGTTAGCTTGACTTTGCATAGCAAGTGGAAGCAGACATGAATAAAACTAGCCTACTTTTAACTGCTTAGTTTTAAAAACTATATCAAACGACCCGTAAGCCCACTTAGGTATATGTAAAATTTCAGTTTTTCTAGTTTAGTTTTTCTAGTATAATTTTACTCTTTCCTGAAGTTGTTGTTATTTCTTATGAATTAGAACAATTGAATGAGTATTTAGTCTCTGAAGAGTACCCTAACCAAAATCATGTTACTCCAGCATTGTATACCCAGAGATGATGGGTAACCTTCATTTAGCTTTCATCAGAGCATGAAACTGATTACGGCTGTAAGGCTGAAATGTTAGCATTTTTGTTGGTGTATTTGAGATTTTTCAGCTATCAAAGCAAATAAGTATGTTTTTGAATCTGAGAGGACTATGACAGAACTATCTGTGAGGATAAATTTTATCAAGACTTCTGATGAAAATAAGTCACTTTGGTTTTATTAGATGGGTGTCAGATCTGTTAATGACACTTATTTGTCAAGAAGGAAGATGAATTAATCAGTTCCTCAGTTAATTAACATGATTCTTCGTTAGAAGCTCCTTTGTCTTTATGGTTGTTGGAGATGGTTCTGTTTCTTTTCTGTCTGGGTTTCTTGGATGCCTGGCTGCATGCCGGTCACTGCGGAAAGCTGAGTGTCCCCACTATTAATAGTCCAACTAACAGCATGAAGGTTCTCACTCTTTGAACGCAGTCAGCTGGAGATGACCTGGTGCCACGTTCCACCTTTAGTAACTGGCCATTCAGCGGCTTCACTTTCCCATGCAGGTGTCACTGTCTCTCCTGCTTTCAGTTTGTCTCCTGCTTGCTTGTTCACAAAGCATCTACATAGATGTTAGCAGTACAAACATTGAACTATATTTAACAGCTGTAAGTGCTCAATTCCTGTGCCACAGCCTTAGATTCATATTTTGAGAAATCAGTAGCAAAGATTGTTGTTATGATAAATTTATCTCAAGCGTGTCATCACTTTACCCTTAGAGATACATTTAACATTGACGCTACCAGCTATTCTATAGCAGGCACACATGTTCTTCAGATACGCTAGGCTTCCCTCAGAGGATCAAATGCTGTATATCTTCTTCCAAAACGGACTTTATAATGGTGGATGGGGACGGGGGATGGGCAATAAAAGTGATAAAGTGTCAGCTTCGCAGTGCCTTTCCCTTTCATGATTCTGCTCTCTTTGTTCTTATTTGGCCGATGTTCCTTTTTTGCATTCATTATTTATCTCTTTTTCTCCGTTTTCTTTGTTTTACCGCACTACTATTCATTTATAGCTGCATTTCTGTTTCATTGTGTTGCTCTCATTCAGGCTAGTCTTGCACAGCATGCTGGGAAGCTTACATAACAAAAGGCCAGATGTTCTAGTAGTGAAGCTGTAGCTGGGTTCTGTTCTGGCTCAGTCCAGGATCACTAGGATCGCTTTCAAGTACTTTCTAACAGACAAAATGACACACTGACTCACAGTCACATAAAAATTGCAATACAAACAGAGCTATGTCTATCTGCCCACCTAACTTCTTGTGATCGGACCCATAGAAATGAAATTTTTAAACACAGTTAATTAAATAAGACATGAAAGTTGCTTGAGGCTTTGCTTAACTATTATTTAACATATAATATTATAATAAGTACAGAGGAATCATCATTTGCTGGGGTAGCAACAATTTAATATGCATTGCTTGTACTAGTTCCAACAACCTATTAAAACATTTTCCTGTAGTCGTGTTTCACCAAGGGCATTTTAGATTGCACAGCCAGGGGCAGGAAAATCCCTTCAAACTTTGCTTGAGGGATAAGATCCCAGAAAGTATAAAACCAATGCTGACAAATGCAGATGTTATTTTGAACAAAGCCTTAAGAGACAATGGAGCCCAGTGCTGTGCTGTGCCACACAGGAGAATAGCAGGCTATGGGAGATGGCAGGCTGATTGCTCTGTCAATGAAGACTGAGGCTGTCATATCAGCAACGGGACCTGATAGCATCACAGACGTCAATGTCTCTCCTCTCATTTTCTTTGTGATGTTCTCTTCTCCCTTTCCCCTCTCACCCCCCCCCCCAGTCCCTGCTCACTTCCTTTCCTCCCCTGCCCTTTCTTCTGCTTTCCTAACACATTCTAGCCTATCCACGTGTGTGCTCTCTCTTCTTTTACAAACCCTGTTATTGACTCAACAGAGCATTGTCAAAAAAGTTCTTAAACATTACATCCCTGTGAACACGACTAAAATGATCCCACCAGCAAATCTACATTACAGACCAAAAAATATTATGAGCCATTACACACTATTACATCAGGTGACATGTTTGTTTATCTGTAGTTAATCCTGCAGACATGCTCCCAGTGCTATAAATAACTGGCAGATGTATTTTAATCCTGAACTGAAAATAGCTACACGTGAATGTTTTATTTGTGTTTTAGCAACATTTGATTGCCCAGATGTTCTGCTCTTATTTGTATTGTGAAAAAAAAGGTTAAAACATACTTTATGGCTAAAAGCATGCATTACAACTACAGCAGCTGCTTGGCTAAGGGTGGATGGGCTCTGCTTTAGAGACAGGGTGAGAAGCTCAGTCATTCTAGAGCCACTGCTCATTCCACATTGAAAAGAGCCAATTGAGGTGGCTCTGGGACAGACCCAGGATTCGCTGGTGAGATTATATCTCGACTGCCTCGGGAACAAATCGGTGTGGCCAGGGTGAGGGAAGTCTGGGCTTCTCCGCTTAGACTGGGGCCCTTGCAACCCGTACCCAGGTAAGTGGTAGAAAACGGTAGGATGGATGGAGAACGTTCACAAACTGCCTTCATGGCTTCGGACTACATTGCTAAATGCTATATTTTATACAGTGTGGCAATGGAACTGAATTCCAAGATAGATTAGAGAGATTAGATTAGATGAAACTTTATTAATCCCTCGGGTGGGTTCCTCCGGCAAATTCAGTTTCCAGTCGCACAGCACCGACAGACATTGCATGTTACAGATGCAATAAAGGGGAATGAGAGCAAGGATATAAACATAAATATACCATATATACACATATACATATATATAAATACAGAATATATAATATGGATAAATAGGAATACCAGTGGATTGCACATTTGAGTGAGTCTATTGCACAGTGATTATTGCACAGTCGAATATAAGAAAAAATATTGTGAATATTGCACAGTGGAAAAAAAGTACTACAGCTCAGCTTTGTCCCCCTGTTTCCCCTCCCTCTCTCCTCCAACGAGGAGTTAAACAGTTTGATGGCGTGTGGGACAAAGGAGTTTTTAAGTCTGTTGGTTCTTGACTTTGGGAGAAGCAACCTGTTGCTGAATAGGCTCCTCTGATTATTTACGACCGTGTGCAGAGGATGCCCAGCATAATGTCCATAATGTCCAGCAGAGTCTTTAGTGTCCTTTTCTCTGCCACTGTCACCAGAGTGTCCAGCTTCATGCCGACCACAGAGCCAGCCTTCCTGATTAGTTTTTCCAGCCTGGATGAGTCCCTCTTTGCTGTGCTGCTCCCCCAGCACACCACAGCATAGAACAGTACTCCTGCAACCACCGACTGGTAAAACATCCTCAGGATGAAGAGGTGTGGCTCCGTACGTTTGTCCATATAGTATAATATGTACTGAATGTGAAGGATGTGGCTTATATTTACAGAGAACTGTAAATCAGCTCACTTTCTCGGTTTTGTGGCATTCAGTCTAAGGGCTTTCATGAATTATGCTGGTTGCAGAGATATTTAGCCACATGTTGGCAAATTTAATAAGGAATTTAGCAGCTAAAAACATGATATGTTTATCTATACTTCATGTAAACCGAAACTGAGCTAAGAACAATAAACTAAGCTTAGAAGTAGTCTGAGGCATTTTCTTTATAATAATACAATAATTTTTACAATAATACAATGCCTGTACTGGATGCCACATTTTGGCATACAAGCCTTTGTTAGGGTTAGAGAGACTTCATGGAAACAGTGGCTCTTTTGTCGTTGTGTTCCACCAACAGGAATCTTCCATTTGTGCTGTCCAACAGCAGTGGAATATTCCAGTCTTACCCAAGGCGGAAGAATGGAACATTCCACACATTGGAATTTTTTTTAGGTGTAATATCACCATCCCATGTGACTTAAGGTATTTGAAATCATGTAAAATACAGCGCCTTGGAGGTCTTTGAGTTTAATTCTTATATACATATATTCAATCCCAAGAGTACCTACATCTAAAACCATTCAGATCCAGGAAGGACTCTTGCTGAAAAACTCTTTTTGGATATTAAATATTTGGCATTTGGCTGAGTAAAAAAATTCAGATGGAGCAAGAGTCATAATATATCAAAATATACAGTGGTGTGAAAAAGTGTTTTTGACACACTTCATGATTTCCTATATTTGTCACATTTATCTTTGTCACACTAACATGTTTTGTATCATCAAACAGATTTAAATAATAGACAAAGATAACACAAGTACATACACAATGCACTTTCTAGATGAAGGTGCTTATTATTAAGGGGGGGGGGAATCAAAACCTACATGGACCTGTGTGGAAAAAGTGATTGCCCCTAAACCTAATAAGTAGTTGGGCCACCTTTGGCAGCAACAACTACAATCAAGCAATTGTGATCACTGGCAATGAGTCTTTTACAGCACTATGGAGGAATTTTGTCTCACTCCTCTTTGTAGAATTGGTGTAACTCAGCCACATTGGAGGGTTGTTTAGCATACACAGGCTTTCATTCCACATGCCATGCGACAGCATCTCTTTCAGTTTCAGGTAACGACTTTAACTAGACCACTCCAGAGTCTTTGTTTTGTTTTTCTTAAGCTATTCAGAGGTGGACTTGCTGGTGTGTTTTGGATCATTGTCCTGGTGCAAAACCCAGGTGCACTTCAGCTTGAGGTCACAAACAGATGGCTGGAGTCCCAAAGCCTTGGAAATGGCTTTGTAACCCTTTCCAAACTGATAGATGTCAGTGAGAAAAACTACTTGCTTGGGTTTTGATATTTTACATATGTTCAGAAAATCAACCCTTATCTTGTAAACTAATGCTACTACTAAGTGCATTCAAATGGTAAACAAGCAGGGAATGGTCTAACCAACTAAAATTACTCCACATGTCATGTTTAAAGGTATATTTCTTAGATCCTGGGAGCATATTCAAAATGAAAGCTGGTACTGGGCCGTTTGAAGAGGACGAAAAAAACAAAACAAAACATTTACAGACATCAGTGGCTAATATTGTGTCAAAGCTAATATGCATCAATGAAATGTTCATTAACATTGTGATAAATCTTTTTAATATAAGGAAGATATGTGGCTTTACACCCACTTGTAGTGGCTTACAAGCTACTTGTAAGTACTTGTAAACATATTGTTTTAAAGTGTATTATATACAGTAAATCATGTCACATTAGATCAAACTGAGCCAAACTACTTAAAATATACCAACTGTCCATAACCAAAACACACAGATACTTTAATTAGCATGATGATGTATTCATTTGGCGTGTGCTCTGCTTTGCAGAGTCAAGACATCTTCTCTTCCACTTTCTCTCTCTATTTTTTCCCTTGGGGAAAAGCGATGGGGGATGGGAGACTCATGACAGAATCTGCTCTCTGCATGGGAAGGCGAGTAAGCATGGGTGAGTGAGCTAAGGGGGACTAGAGAGACAGAGAGAGAGAGAGAAACAGAGAGGGAGTGTACTGTAAACTGTCCAGTGGGAAGCTTATCAGCATCGCCTCATCTTATTTCACAACAATACGACTTTTTTTTTTTAATTTGTCAAATTGAAATTTGCTTTATTGGAATTCATTAATTTACCATCAACATTACATAGATACAGTCAGATTTACAGTTTACATCACTGGCTTTTTCTCATCCTATAATATGATAGCTGTCATTTTCTCCCCTCGTATATTTTTGTAAGATGCTGTTCTACATTTAAATTTTGTTTCGCAGACATCACAAGCTTTAATATTTTTCTTGAATTCAGATCACTACTGCTGCCAACATAATCCAACACGTGGTATTATTTGTTCAATGAAAAAGTATTAGGTTGTAGAGTAGAACAAGAATTTTAGAGGCTTAGACCTCTGTATGATGTGTGTGAGTACAGTACTCCACAACTGCTGCAGCCTCAGGAGGCCTGAGATCCTATTGCCTCCAGGGACACAGGGCCTCTGAGTAACTCTGACCCCAGCTGGTATGTTGAGCTCTCTGGCACAATCAGATAAATGACCAGGATCCAGGGCTGGGGTAGGGGGCGGAAGTTTTTGAGTGTGCATGTATGTCGGGGGTAGGGGAGGTAAGAGCAAGGGAAGAGTTAACGGAAAATGGGACGTGATCAATCAAAGCTAATTTTAGGCCAATGCGCTTCATGTGGAACACCAGCCATCATAGCTGTTGACAGGCATGCTAACCAGAAGTGTAATCTGTGTTTTTAGGCGACTCGTCGTAGAGAGAAGTGAAAAGGAACTGATGAACAGTTTACCCATCACGGAGGGCTGTAGTCAGCCTGTGAAAGTAATGTGTGTAATGTGCTCTTTGTCTCTGGAGAGAGTTTTCCAGCGTCTGTGATGATGTCATTAGGATTACCCTGCTTGGGTTTTGAGACTAGAAATGGAAAATCAACATTACAAACTGGGGGCTTGAAATCAGTGACCTTTTATTGTATATGGTGGGTTTATGGCAGAAGGATACAATCAAGCTGCATTCGGGGAACTGTAGGATACAGTTGTTTCAGATCTTAACCCACATTAGAGGCTAACAGTTAGGATACCCCTGCATTTTGGGATATCCTTTTCTTACAATACTAGTCTTGCGAGTTAATGAAAGTGCAATATTACAATGGTGGCTTATTTTGTTTTTTTATTTCACAGCAAATTCACTGACATTGTTTTCACATATGATTTTCTTTCTGCTTGAAATTGTTGCATTCCATGTTTACATAAAAACACTAAAAGCTTTAGTGATTATATTTATGCTATGATACATGATGCTTAAATTTCTAGTGTGGGGGTCTTTTTAGATAAAATGAAAATTAAAAAAAATAACCTTAATATAGAAAAAAAGGTATTCCCAAATACAGAAAATAGGTCATACTTTGTTGTGTGCGATTAAATTCAGGGGGAGCCCAAATAGATGGCAGAGCAGCAGACACCTCACAGCCCCAGAATAGCTGCATCTCAGTGGGAGTCCCTCCTTCAAGGCAGACAGTATAATTAGCACTGTCAAAGGCGATCCCTGAACAAATGGCACAGTACCCCCTGATCCACGGGGTGAACACTGTCGCAAAGAAGAGGACAAAGTGGCATATTTACTGGGATGCTACTTATGTGGTGTTTAAAGTGAAAAGACAATTAAATAGGACAGCGCTTGCTGATGTCACTGATAGGTAGTTGGGGTGAGACTTGTGCCACTGAAGTTATTCAAACAGTTATTCTTCCCACACTCTAGCATGCAGGCCTAGAGGACTAGAAAAGAGGGAGAAAGGAGAAGTGGAGCTACAGGCATTCTGTGGGTAACCCATCATAGGCAGCTGATACCTTGCTGTAAGAAACAGAGTGTCTACATGAGTGGGGGTCCCATAGCCATCATTACTGCACTGCTCAGGGGCTCACTGAACCATGGAAAGCTAGGATAGTTGATAGCTCCAGAGGATTCTCCATAATGGAACAAATGGCCCTGGAGATATGCTTAATTGTCTTTTATAGGTAGACATGTTAGAATTATGCACTGAAATATGATTTAAAGGCTACAACTTTGATGAGCCTCTGGGGAAAGAAAATAAGCTACAGATACGTATGCCGCTGCCTTATACACTTTTCACTGGGGCAGCACATTTTCAGCACACGCACACACCGTGGCACCTCCAGTGAGATGACAGCAAGTTGGCAGGCCCTGCAGCTGGAGGCTTCTCTCTCTTTCTCTCTTCTATCCATCCCTCCATCCTCGCAGGATTCCCTCTGTAATATTACACACTTCAATGTTCAAGCTGCCACTTTCCAGAAAAGCTATCAGAGCTGCTGTGGGATCGGACCAGGACTGCGACGGCAGAAATGCGTGAGCCACACAGGCTAGATGTTGTTGCGGTGTGGAGGTGTTTGTTTCCAACACTGCTAGAAATGCTACGAACCATCCAATGACAAGTTAATCCGCTGCGGTTGTACCTACGCCAGGGCTGAGCATATTAATGCTACTCCGGGATATGTTCTGCTTGTGTGATTCATAGGTAAAGAAAGTGGGGATCTACTGTTTTGATGAATCATGATGAGTCACCACATATGTATAGAGAGGCATTCTAAAACTGAGCCAATATCCTGTTGCACGAAAGGAAACTTTACTATCAGGCCACAGAGGAGTCAGACGGTCAAATCAGAGTCTCAATACAGGGAGTGCAGAATTATTAGGCAAATGAGTATTTTGTCCACATCATCCTCTTCATGCATGTTGTCTTACTCCAAGCTGTATAGGCTCGAAAGCCTACTACCAATTAAGCATATTAGGTGATGTGCATCCCTGTAATGAGAAGGGGTGTGGTCTAATGACATCTACACCCTATATCAGGTGTGCATAATTATTAGGCAACGTCCTTTCCTTTGGCAAAATGGGTCAAAAGAAGGACTTGACAGGCTCAGAAAAGTCAAAAATAGTGAGATATCTTGCAGAGGGATGCAGCAGTCTCAAAATTGCAAAGCTTCTGAAGCGTGATCATCGAACAATCAAGCGTTTCATTCAAAATAGTCAACAGGGTCGCAAGAAGCGTGTGGAAAAACCAAGGCGCAAAATAACTGCCCATGAACTGAGAAAAGTCAAGCGTACAGCTGCCAAGATGCCACTTGCCACCAGTTTGGCCATATTTCAGAGCTGCAACATCACTGGAGTGCCCAAAAGCACAAGGTGTGCAATACTCAGAGACATGGCCAAGGTAAGAAAGGCTGAAAGATGACCACCACTGAACAAGACACACAAGCTGAAACGTCAAGACTGGGCCAAGAAATATCTCAAGACTGGTTTTTCTAAGGTTTGATGGACTGATGAAATGAGAGTGAGTCTTGATGGGCCAGATGGATGGGCCCGTGGCTGGATTGGTAAAGGGCAGAGAGCTCCAGTCCGACTCAGACGCCAGCAATGTGGAGGTGGAGTACTGGTTTGGGCTGGTATCATCAAAGATGAGCTTGTGGGGCCTTTTCGGGTTGAGGATGGAGTCAAGCTCAACTCCCAGTCCTACTGCCAGTTTCTGGAAGACACCTTCTTCAAGCAGTGGTACAGGAAGAAGTCTGCATCCTTCAAGAAAAACATGATTTTCATGCAGGACAATGCTCCATCACACGCGTCCAAGTACTCCACAGCGTGGCTGGCAAGAAAGGGTATAAAAGAAGAAAAACTAATGACATGGCCACCTTGTTCACCTGATCTGAACCCCATTGAGAACCTGTGGTCCATCATCAAATGTGAGATTTACAAGGAGGGAAAACAGTACACCTCTCTGAACAGTGTCTGGGAGGCTGTGGTTGCTGCTGCACGCAATGTTGATGGTGAACAGATCAAAACACTGACAGAATCCATGGATGGCAGGCTTTTGAGTGTCCTTGCAAAGAAAGGTGGCTATATTGGTCGCTGATTTGTTTTTGTTTTGTTTTTGAATGTCAGAAATGTATATTTGTGAATGTGGAGATGTTATATTGGTTTCACTGGTAAAAATAAATAATTGAAATGGGTATATATTTGTTTTTTGTTAAGTTGCCTAATAATTATGCACAGTAATAGTCACCTGCACACACAGATATCCCCCTAAAATAGCTAAAACTAAAAACAAACTAAAAACTACTTCCAAAAACATTCAGCTTTGATATTAATGAGTTTTTTGGGTTCATTGAGAACATGGTTGTTGTTCAATAATAAAATTATTCCTCAAAAATACAACTTGCCTAATAATTCTGCACTCCCTGTAGATAGCAAAACAGTGCCAGCCACCCTTCAGTGTAAAATCCACCTCTTTTGCCACATGTAATTCAGTACATGATGTAACTCCCCCCCCCCCCCCCCCCCCCCCACCTGCACACACAAACACACAGTAACCAAGGCATGAAAGGGGAAAACTGAAAAGAAAACACAGAGTGCTTCTTATGCAAAGCGACTCAAACAAAGGCCTCTTTGACCTCCCAACATCTGGTGTCCATTCAGCCTGTGTGGCGTGCATCAAGTTACCCAACATTATGGTGAGACAGCCAGTCACGCCTGTCGCAAAAAACAGCCTCTTCTGCCCATGCTCAGTCATGACAAGGCTTTGACATCACTGTCAGACTAAGAGTGACTAAAGCTGACAATCTCCCTTTACCTCCGGAGAAAGAGAAATAGGAAAAACATGCCGCTGTTGGGGAGTAAGGGAGGATGAGGGGAGACAGTGAAAGGGGAGGAAAGGCAGAAAAAGCCTGGATGAATCACCCAGCACGCACCGCAGCGGCTGAGGTAGCCGTGTCTTGGAGTACATGAGTCATGTTCATCATGCAGCAGCACTGGGCAGGGATTGCACAACTTTCTCTCCATTAGGAATGTTGCAAATATTTACCCTTTGATGGGAAAAAACAATAGCTCTAATCCTTCTAAAGAGCTCCCAGTGATAGTGCCACACATCCCTCACACTGAAGTCACTGGCACCTGCTGAGAGGATGGATGGAACACCAGTCAGCCTGCTGCAGCTCTCAGGCACAACCCACCCCAAAACAAAACAAAACAAAAAAACATTTGACACCTAAACTGCAATCGGATATTTATGCTGCATTCTAATACAATAGTAAAAACCATGCAGCACCAAAAGTGTGTGCAGCTTTTCATTGAAGAAAAAGATAAACCCCAAGAAAATCAACAGGATGGAAACATTTAAGGCCCACATTTACAACCCTCTCTCTTAAAAATCCCAACGGGTTCAAAGCCATTTTTTTAAATTAACAGTCCATCAGCAGAGTGTGTTTCTTTATAACAGGTCAAGACGAGTGGGGGTAATATCCCACCATAAACGAGATTTATGGCTCAGGCGGTGATAGTTTTAGAGCCATGATGGCGGAAATACTCCGGTCCACCTTAAAAAAAAAAAAAAAAAAAAAAAAAAAAGCTAAAACCCTACAGTGGACAGCGCCGTGGTGCTGAAACAGCTCCGAGCGACATCTGTACACAAGAGGAGCGGGAGGGGGGGTACTTTAACGTTGAAATCACACACACACACACACAAACACACACCAGCGTGCGCCATTGCCACAAAGGACACCTTAAATGATCTTTCCAGTGTCATATTGTGTAATCTCGATGACGTTCGTGGGGAAAGGTTAAGCTATTTGGCGTGCTTTTTACGTGAAAATGGCGGGCGCCGCTGCTAAAACCCAACCCATTACAGCTATAGCCACAGCCACAACAAAGTGGGAGGAAAGCGCCTGAAATTCATGTTGCACTACAGCACTGATGCCAAGCTGGTAGAATAATATAGGAAAGGCTCTAAAAGGGGGGGAGTCAAGAAGCGTCAGCCAGGCAAAGGGGACCTTGTAACAATCACTCCGGTAGCCTACTATCCGCTAGTGGTCGACAGCAAAAAGTTCTAGCTTGGAAGTCAAGAGTCAACACGGCCACCAGTATCTCAGAGATATGTACACACGCTGTGTCTAATGACAATCCACCAACACACAAGGTTTATTCACCAAACAGCACCGACACCGCCTGTTAACACCCTCTCTTTCTCTCCGCTTACTTTAGCATAGACTGCTCCTTCGCTTCCTCCTTCTTCTGTCGGTCCATGACGCCGAGGATGATCTTCCTCTCCTCCTCGGTGAGGTGGCTGAGGTCCGGCATCTCCGGCATGGCGCCGGCCGCTGAGGGAGTAGCAGCAGCAGGGCCAGGGCCGCCCCGGGGCCCGTGTGGAGCAGACATCTTTTACACACAGTGGCTAAAAAACGAGAAAGTCACCGTCAACCAGCAGCATCGTGGCCGCTATTATTTATTTATTTACCGTTCTTTTCTTAGTGTTAAAGCCGCTAAATGTTCGGTTTGGTTTGGTGTGGTTTGCAGAAGGCACCGCGGCTTACCGACAGCATGACATCTTGGTTAGCGGTATCATGAACATTATTATCATCATTATTATTATTACTGTTGTTATCATTATTATTATTATTACAGCGTGCTGTGCGAATAGGCGTCAAAATAGGAACTACAGGCTTCATCTCCAGCTAGTGCAATGCTCGCGGTGAACTTATCAAATACGCTGCAGCTGACAGAGCTGGGAATATTCAAGCCAATTTTACACGCCAGCATTTGAGAGCGAGTTAAAGATTAGAAAGAAGCAGATGCCCTTAAAAGAAACAAGAGTGCACAGGCTGTAGGCTACAACCTTCGGGTATTCCAACCACAAGCTTCCATCCATCCAGGGATTAAAAAAGTAGAAAAATAAACAGGCTTAGGAAGAAGAAAAAAAGAAAAAGAAAGACAGCTCTTGCCTTTTATTTTGCAGTCATGTTAAATCCTGTCTAACCCATCGCTGCCATCCCTTAGAGGGGTTTCACTCGCATGTTGGAATAAAAGATGCCCGGTCCGTCCTTATTTGTCTGCCTCTGGGGTCCTTAACCCTCCTCCGTCACTCTGCTTAGCTCGCCTTCCTCCAGGTTAGTAATTCTTGGAGATTTCTTTAATGCACAAAAATGGATGCAATGAGAGAGAGAGGGGGGGGGGGGGGGGGAGTACTGTGTGTGAGTGTGTGTGAGAGAGAGTGTGTGTGTGTGAGAGAGAGAGAGAGTGTGTGTGTGTGTGTGTGTGTGTGAGAGAGAGAGAGAGAGAGGTGGAAGAAGAGGCGGAGCAATGGAAACACGTAGAAGAATAAAGCCGAGAGGACGCGCTGGATGTTCATTGACAGCAGGCTGACAGCGGCCGCTAAAACGCGGAGTGGAAGAGCGGCGCGCAGCTGGAGCACCGCTGGAAACGGGATGAGCATCATGCATATTTCATAACCAGATCATGAGCGCCGTGAGAGTGTGGGTGGGGGTGTAAAGTGGGAAGGTGAATGGGGAAAATGACCTGCGACGATGATCGTAACCGCTGCAGGTGTGGCAGCGGCGGTTCTGCTTTCATGCACCATTTGCGGCACACGCCGGCTTTGATGCCAGATCACGTGAGAGATTCTGAGGGACACGCGCAAGAAAACTGAGGCAGAGCGGCTACACAAGGCTGGTGCACTGCACAGTGGAAACAGGAATATTAATATCAACATTATAGCTGCTGGTTCCATGTATGCTAAATAGACACCTTTAGGGATTTAAAGGCAACATCTGCAGTTCGTTTCAAGTGTTTTGTGACGTGAGCCATTTCGAATAAAAGTTGGTTGCAGGCATATTTTTAAATGACATTAAACGATCAAAGCAGTTCCACACACCTCTATCTAGGAGTGTCTGTACCACCACTCCCTGCAAGGCCTTTCTTATCTGGGTGACTTTTATCCTATTGGACATTTCTCAGGTCTGACCCCACAACTATACATTCCTCTTCCTGACCTCTATCACTGTTCCAAAGACAGTCTCCCTCTACCACTTGTTTGTAGGATTTGAAGGACAACATTAAGAGGACAGAGGCTCTACCTAATAAGGGCTCTAAAGTCAATTACCACAAGCGGCTTGATCTGCCATAATAAGCCAAAATAAGAGTGAACTTCTTGAGTTGGATTTGTGAATGACTGAGCTCATAGATTCTTCCAAAGTACAAATAATGACGTTTATTATAAATACACATCAAAAAAACTGTGTGGAGCCATTTGCATATTACATTGAACAGCTCAGAAGCTGATATGTGGAATTCCAAACATGAAAAAAAATACTTCCTTGCACTTTTTTGGTTGTAAGAATTTTGTATTAAACCCGAGGATTTAATCTGCCCAGTTAAAAGCCTAAAATGGAAAGAAATCTACCACTTATTTATGATTAGGTTTTCTTTTTAGGCTTTAAAATGTGAGAATGCTGTTTGTAGATTACAGCTCAGCATTCAATACCATCGTTCCCTCGAAGCTGGACAGGAAACTGCAGGATCTAGGACTGAGCAGCTCCCTCTGCAGCTGGATCCTTAGCTTCCTGTCTGACAGACGCCAAGTGGTCAGACTGGGCAGCATCACCTCATCCCCCATCACACTGAACACTGGTGCTCCACAGGGGTGTGTACTGAGCCCTCTCCTATACTCACTCTACACCTACGACTGCACAGCCACTAACAACTCCAACATCATTGTGAAGTTTGCGGACGACACTACAGTGGTGGGTCTTATCACCAACGGTGATGAGACGGCTTATAGGGAGGAGGTCAGCGCCCTGACCCACTGGTGTCAAGACAACCATCTCACCCTCAACGTCGCAAAGACAAAGGAGTTGATAGTGGACTTCCGGAGGTGCAGAGAAGTACACACCCCCATCACCATCAACGGCGCTGCTGTGGAGAGAGTGAGCAGCTTCCGGTTCCTTGGTGTACATCTGGCTGAGGATCTTACGTGGTCAGTACACACAAACAAAACAGTGAAGAAGGCGCAGCAGCGCCTCTTCTTTCTCAGGAGACTGAAAAGATTCGGCATGAGCCCCCGCATCCTCAGGACCTTCTATCACTGTGCCATTGAGAGCATCCTCACTGGATGCATCACCACCTGGTATGGCAACAGCACCGCCTACAACTGCAAAGCTCTCCAGCGAGTAGTGCGGTGCTCTGAACGGATAATTGGAGGTGAGCTTCCCTCCCTCCAAGACATCTACAGGAAGCGGTGCCTGAGGAAAGCGGGGAGGATCATCAAGGACTCCAGTCACCCCAGCCATAAACTGTTCAGACTACTTCCATCAGGAAGGAGGTTCTGCAGCATCCGGTCCCGTACCAGCAGACTGAGAGACAGCTTTTTCCACCAGGCCATCAGACTGCTGAACACGTCAGACACCTCAGCTTCACTACTGGAACTTTAACATTATGCACTCCATACTGTACAGTAACGCCACTGTTTTGCACATATTCAACTCTGTATATTTTTATATATTTTATTTATTGTTTACTCTATTTAATTTGTAAAATATGTGTACACACACACACACACACACACACACACGTAGAAAAGTATTTAGTATACACATCCAGAAATGCATATACTATTATATATTGTACATATATTTATTAGTTTCAGATGTAGCCATTCTTGTATTTTGCTTGTTTACATTATTGTATTTTGCACAACTCTGTTGCTTGTGAAGCTCGCACACAAGAATTTCACTCACATGTGCTGTACCAATGTACCTGCACATGTGATGTGACAATAAAAGTGATTTGATGTGATTTGATTTTAAAAGAAATATTCACGGGATCAATTTACAGTTGCAATTTTTGAGACTTATGGAAATCCATCAATTTCATTTTGAAGACAACATCCAAAGGTAGGTAGTTACCTATATTATGTGGGCTACATTGGACGGAAATGGGCAGAATTCAGAGTAAATATCTTTGTTTTGTGACTTTGTGATGAAAGCCATCTCTGGTAGTTTGAAAATGAAATTAACACATTTTGTTACATTTTATTCACAGAAAATGATGCATCCATTTATCATGCATCACGCTGAACATCAGTGTTTCCAAGCATGATGCATCTTAACTTTTTATAATTGTCAAGGTGGCTCCTGGGTTGAGAAACGCAAACTTGCACAAAGCAAAGTGTGAAACAGAACCAAACCTAACCAAGTATACTTGGTCTGAATGCATTTTATAGTCTGTGTCCTTTTCCTTTCCACAACAGTAAAGTTCAATCTTCTTCAGAAATCTGAAAAAATATCCATATAGATGAAATCTCAGTCTCTAGTTCTTCTCTCCTTCAGCTTTGGCCTACTTCACCACAGTGACGACATGCTTCTCCTTCTCAGACACCACGGGAACGCTTCCTGGTTTGCTGTGTTTGCGAACATTCCTCTCCCTGAAAAATGACACAAGGAATCATGAATGTGAAATGAAGCTTTCTGGTGAGAATATTCAAGGAAGGATGGAGGGACAGGGAAGGGAGAGAACAGCAAACAGTGAGGAGAGTGACTGAATATGAGACTGTTGACCTAACACCTACGTCACAGACAACACTGATGCACTCTGAAAATAATGCATAAAGGACAGATAGTTAATCATTCACAGTTCAAACACATGTCTGACGTATCATAATACTCCTGGTAATTAAGGAAAAAAGAAGAAGCTATGAATCACTGGACGGCAGTGCAAACTAGGACAATCAATCCAGCATATAAATGAGTATTTAATGCCAACTGAGACCATGTCATAGAGGGCAGTCCCATCTGTGGTATTTTCCATCAGGCTGGTGTGACTGCTTTAGGTCAGACCTTTCCTGACATCATGGATAAAGAGTGACTTTAATGTGGCTCCTATAACAAAATCAGTTTCTGTGTTATGAAGAAAATCAATGCGTACTTTCTACGACGAGCCTCCTTCATAACCCTCAGCTCCTTGGTCTGGTGGTAGATGGTCTTTGGTAGATGTCGGTGGCGAGCGATGCGCCTGATTTGTGGGTGGTGCTGGAACTTCTCTTTTAGTTTCTGACTGTAGTTGGCAGCCTCTCTCTCCCTGGGGGCCAGCTATATCACACCAGAGAGGAAGAAGTTATTACATAAAACAAATTTTAAAAACGATGGAAAAATTAAGAGAGGAGATGAGTGAGAGATCAAAGAAGACATCAAAGAAGACAAAGAGAGAAGACGAGAATTAGGAGAAAATGTATACTGGGGTCATTGTTGACCCTGGAAGTCAAATTCCACAAGTTAAATTTGGTTGCCCTTCTGCAGCTTTCACACTGCATGACCACCAGCAGCTCAGGTCTGCTTCGTTGTCATGGAGCTATAAAACAATCCATCCCCAGACCAGTCAAAAGACTTCCTATTTCCGTTTGATTTAAAACATGGCATTCAAGTTATTGCAGAACTGGGCCCTGTACTATGAAGCAAGCCCAGCATATCCAGGGTAGGGCTGTTTGATATAACGATATAAAAACATCCATCGTTTCATTTTACGCTATCGTTTGTTTCGTGGTGTTGCAAAATAAACTGTTCACGGCAATATTTCTTCATCGTTTTGATGGTCACTGTAGTGGCTATATTAATTTCTTAAAGTTCTCTCTTTCTCTTATATTTACTATAACCACACTACGGACGGACAAGCGCCTGTTTTTATGCGTTGTCGCTAGCAGCAACGACGGTAAAACCATCGCGTGTCCATTTGTTTATTTTCCACATAAGCCTTTCACAATAAAGCTCAAGATCCTGTTGAGACTTTTCAAAATAAACTGAATCACGTGAAAAAGTATGCAGAGTATTTACAGATGAGAAGCAAAAAAGAGCCGCCAGGTGCTAAAAAAATAAACCTTAAACGTTAGAACAGGCTTTTCCCCGCAGCACGCCGTGTAATAAATACTCAAAGCAATGGCGGCTGTTACAACTTATGTCTAAAAATGTATGGTTTAATGCATCGGTTAAAACACTTGACTCCAGGTACACAACGCCCAGCTAGAAACACTTCAGCTGCCCGAGATTCACAGAATTTACAGAAAATGTTAAATTTTTGTGATTTATATCGTTATTGGGATGATAGATGTCTTATATCGGGATATGAGATTTTGGTTATATCGCACAGCCCTAATCCAGGGTATATTTCTATTATCTGGATCCACTTACCCCAACATCGGCAATCAGGATAAGTAACACACACACACATGCACGCACACACACACACAAACCCTTGTTCTCATCTAACTCTGAGAAAGAAAGTAAATATATTTACATAAATATCTCCTCTGAGACAGTCATGATGTTCACATGTTCATATGACATGTGAATATTATAATGGGGAAGAGTTGGATCCTAAGATAAAAGGTTTTTCATTAATCCACTTTAACAGTCGGAGTCTTTACAGTAATTTTTCTAAAATCAAAGCGTATCTTGATCAATTCCAAAATAAGTTTGCAGTGGTAGCAATTTCAGAAACATGGTTGAATGATGACAAAGAATTGCAAGATGGACTAGAGGGCTATGAAATGTTTTGGCAAAATAGGAAGAATAGAAGAGGAGGAGGTGTTGCTATGTTTGTTTTTTCACACCTTAAATGTAAAGTTGTTAACAATATGACTGCTGTGATTGATAACTTGATGGAATGTTTAACCATTGAAATTCAGGTTGAAAGATCGAAAAACATATTAGTTAGCTGCATTTATCGTACACCTGCATCCTGTATAGATCAGTTTACTAAAGAAATTTCTGTAATATTGGAAAAACACAAGGAGAAGGTGACTTTTTTTGTGGTGATTTTAACATCGATCTATTGAAGGCAAACGACCATAATAAGACTTCAGAATTTATTGATACAATGTTTAGTTTTGGATTCCATCCGTTGATTCTAAAGCCGAGCAGAATAATGATGGATAGTGCCACTTTGATCGACAATATTTTTGTCAATAAGATAAACGGCAAGATACATAGTGGACTGTTAGTCACAGATGTAAGTGATTACTTGCCTGTCTTTTCAGTGTTTGAAATGAACAATCAACTTCATTTTCAAGAGGAAAAGCAAATGGATTACAGTGGCAGAATAAAAACACCAGAACAAATTGCGGCTTTTAAAACAGACTTAGAAAATTATGACTGGCAAAAAGTTTATGTGGAAGACACTAATGATGCATACAATGCGTTTTTGGATATATTTTTGTCAATCTATGACAGCCATTGTCCAATTAAAAAGTTTTCTAAAAATTATAAAAAGAAAAAACCATGGTTTACACAAGGTCTGGAAAGAGCCTGTAAAAAGAAAAATAGGTTATACAGGATTTTTTTGACACATAGAACAAAGGAAAATGAAGACAAATATAAGAAATATCGAAATAAATTAACATCTATTATGCGATATGAAAAGAAAAGATATTATGAACAGCTGCTTCAAAAACATAAAAGTAATATTAAGGCTACCTGGAGTGTATTAAATAGGATAATAAAAAATCAACATAATATAGACTAGAATAATATAGACTCAATAAACTAGATTCTTTTATTGATAAATATGATTTATTGAATGATCATCAATATGAGTTCAGAAGAAATCGCTCAACATCTCTAGCTGTGATGGAATTTATTGAAAATATTGCAACGGCTGTGGATGAAAAACAGTTTGGAATAGGTGTGTTCATTGATTTACGTAAAGCCTTTGATACGATAGATCATTCTTTACTTTTACGGAAGTGTGAAAGGTATGGTTTAAGAGGTGTTGTACAATTTTGGTTAAATAGTTACTTGAATAATAGGTTCCAATATGTGAGTATTAATAACATGAAATCTAAACTTAGAAAAGTAACTTGTGGAGTTCCGCAAGGATCTGTTTTGGGACCTAAGTTATTTTTTACTTTATATAAATGATATTTGTACAGCCAGTGATACTTTAAAATATGTGATGTTTGCTGATGATACAAACTTATTTTGCTCTGGAAAAGACATAAAGAAATTACTGAAAACAGTGGAAACAGAACTCATGAAGTTAAATAGATGGTTTGTATTTAATAAACTATCATTGAATGAAAGTAAAACAAAATTTATGTTATTTGGAGGTAGTAAAAGTAATATTAAAGTAAAATTGAATTTAAATAATGTTGAAATTGAAAGAGTATATGAGACAAAATTTTTAGGAGTAATTATTGATGATAAACTTTGTTGGAAGCCCCACATAGAACATGTGAAACGAAAATTATCCAAGTCTATTTCTATTCTTTATAAAACAATTTTTTGAATAAGAACTGCCTTTATTTATTGTATACTTCCCTTTGTTTGCCTTATATGACCTACTGTGCAGAAATTTGGGGGAACACATACAAAACATATTTGGTTTCAATATTTAAATTGCAAAAAAGAGCTATTAGAATAATAAATAAAGTTGGATATAGGGAGTCCACCAACCAGTTTTTTGTAGGATCATCCATGTTAAAATTCATGGACATTATATATTCTAAAACTTTAGAAATGATATATCGTGTGATGAAAAAGAATGTTCCAATTTGTATTTTAAGTATGTTTCAACTAAAATATGATTTAAGGGGGTCTTATAAGTTTGAAATGCCTAAAGTGAGAACCAATGTTAAGTATAGATGTGTGTCCGTTTTGGGAGTGAAATTATGGAATGGACTTAATGATGAACTGAAGATGTATTTTTCTTTGTCATTCTTCAGGAAGATTTTAAAAATTAGTATTATACAAGGTTATAGAAATTTGGTTTTTTAAAATTTTTTTGTGTTGATTTAATTTCTTGATTTATCATTGATTTCTTTTCAAACTGTTATACAACTTATTTATCAATGCTATTTATTTTCTTGGTTAAGGATTTGATTATTTCTATGGGGGTAAGGGATAGGATAAGTATAAGCCATAAGGCTTCAGCCTATTCCTTTTTCGGTTTCTGTTTGAGTACTTTTATGTAAAATTATAATCTGTTGTTGTTGACTGAAATAAAAATTTCAATTCAATTCATGATGTGCAATTAAATACAGGTTTTTTTCAGTGAATACTGGTGGTGACTTCTTTCAGCCACAAACAGGAACGTGCTCAGTGGACTTGTTAAATTGCTATTCTAACAGTGCTTGTTTAGAGCTGCAGTTACGGTGTGTTGTCTAATGTTATAAAATGTTGGACAATACACTAAGCAGTAACTTCTTTTTGACAACATGTTCACTCAAAACTGAATCAATGTCTGTTAAAAAGTTAAAAAAAAAAAAAAAAAAAAAAAAAAAAAAAAAGCCAGTGGCTCATAAAAACCACTGGCTAGCTGAGCATGTACTGGCTGGAGCTGCTCCTTTAAAAGGCTTTTATTCTAATTAAAAGCAATGATTTGTCTCAGATTCAATTTGCTAGAGAAGAGCTGTCAGATGCTGATCCTGTTGTACTAGACCATAGGTGTCAAACTCTGGCCCGCGGGCCACATTTGGCCCGCAGCCTAATTACATTTGGCCCGCGAAGCCATACCAAATTACTATTAGAGCTGGCCTACTGGTATTATACAGCTAATATATATATTGTTTAGTATTAAGCTTTGCTTGTTCCATATTCAGTTTTTCAGCAAAACGTGTTTGAGTCCATAAGAAAAGATTCATTCTTATATCTGGAGGAATAAATATATTTCAATAAATATTAATGTTAGCCCGCGACTTTGTTCTAGTTTTGAATTTTGGCCCACTGTGTATTTGAGTTTGACACCCCTGTACTAGACTAATTCCCCTGGATACAAATACTAAACACTGATTATATAATCAACAGGACATTCAAAATATGAGACAGTACACAATTATGCATTTCATAGGTTTTGGTTTGGAGGGATCATACATAGCAAGGCTCTTATGAGCCAAACCAAAGTTTCTAACCGGTTACAGTGTGGTGTGAAAACAAAGCATGACACGTTACAGTTGGGGAAGTGGGGGGTATGACGCTTGAGATGAGCGAGTGTAACATAGGGACAGCTGCTCCCAGAGAAAACCTGCACAGGGACAGTGTGACAGTGACTGTTGGCAAAACAGATGAATCTATTTAGTCATTTAGTCATCCTGTCAACCCAAAGTTGAGGGGCCTGCACTACATGGTGTCAGTATTAACTGTAATCCTGCTGAGGCTCTGAAAACTTAAGCTATACACACCCAGCCCTCTGCAGAAACCGCCACCACAATAAACCTTCCACTGCTATTAAAACTAAACTCACACACACGCCCATTCAGCTATCTTAGTGAGGACCTTTATTGAAATAATGGTTTCCCTAGCCCCTTACCCTAACCCAGACCTTCCCAAAGTGTGGGGCCCGCCCCCTGGGGGGGCAAAGCCATTGCAAGGGGGGTGCGGAATGAAAAGGAGGGGAAAAAAAACAACAAAAAAAAAACAACACGCTTGGACACTGCTAGCACGGGGCGCCCACAGAAACGCAAAGCAGGAGATGAAGCATAGCTGAATATGTTTCCAAACCAACTTCATTCTAAGCCAAAGACTAGAAAATATGGTGAAGCATATCTTCCCTTTGGTTTCACCTGCACAAGTGCCAAGGTAGGTCTCCCCTGCAGAATTGGTTTTCCCTGCATCGAGAGCAGCGCTGGGCTGTTCAAATCATGGACAAACAGTATCCCACAGTTGTTTATGTTTTTAAACCCGTTTTGCACAGAGAGGCATTTCTTGAAAAGTGTATTGATAGCAATGAGAAAAAAAAAAAAAAAAAAAAAACTGCACGTAAAATAATCACATCGTGACGCCTCTGCCTTTGTAAATGGAGGGACAGTAACTGCGTGTGTAAATGTAAGCGTGTAAAACCTGAAGATAGTCAGATTAACAGCATTTTGTCTCGATCTGCCATTCTGCAATTCATCTCATGTAAACAATAACGTGGCGCACAGCGTGACGTGAAAAAGGCACATACCTTTGACGTTGCGTGACCAACTCTGTATTCCTTGTCCACACGTAAACGCAAAAAAGGAGTTTGAAAAAAATCTCAGTTTTCAGTGATTCGTAACGTCGTTTATGTGTGGACGAAACAGCTGCGTTTTCAAAAATACCCGTGTAGGTGCGGACATAGCGTAAAAGAGTTAGTATTTTATTACTACCTGTAATTTATTGCAGATTACTTGTATTTGCTTAATTGTTTACTAAATGTTTGAGGTGTGAAATAAACCGCAATGGAGCAAAATATGGGTGTGGGTGGTTGGAGGATGTGTTTGTGCGTGTGTGCACGTGCGAGAAGGGGGGGGGGGGGCGAACATTTTTCTTGTAAAACAAGGGGGCCCAGCAAAAAAAGTTTGGGAACCACTGCCCTAACCATTAAAAATGAATTCACACCCCACTTCATCTTTTCTTTTCTTTTTTTTTTCTTTGTTTTTAACCTTACACTAGACTATAATTTACAAAATGAGCCACGTTTTGTAGCAAGTAAGTCCTAAAACTGTCAGCTGACTCATTTGGAAAGTGTTTAGTGAGACCGCTGCTTCTCATAACTTAAATGAGAAGCGGGATCACTTTCCCCACAGACTTCTATACAACTGGATTTCCTTTTGCAACCACCTAAGCTGGCCTCCTACTGGTGTTTAGAGAGAATGCACATCCAGACTGCCAAAGAGGCTTATAACCAAATTGAGAGTTTCATTATGTCCGTGCTTTCATTGTGAGGTAAAAGTAAAAAAGAAAAAAAACTAGCAATGTGAGAAATATTCCACTACGAAACAGCTCTACACTTTGACTCTATGAGTCAACCGTCACACACAGATCCAGACTAGTCACTGAACATAACGTTTTGTCGTCTTCTTGGGACACCTACTTCACAGCCTGTCTCCCTGACATGCCCGGTTATATGGAACTTGGCCTTCAACTTGGAAATGCTATTAGGGCTCACTCCAGTAATTCTGAAACTTGGTTTTGTAGAACATCAGCTTGAAGTTGCTCTTTGGCACAGACCCTATCGAGATCAGTCACATGTGGCTGCTTGGAACACACACCAAGTGACCGCTGTAGCAGGGTCCTTGCTCACAGTTGCTGCTAATCAGGGACTTGACTGTCATCACTAACCAGCTCAACCAACTGATGCCTTATTCCTTACAAACGTGTAACTATTAAGAGGAGAAACTTTCCAACAGTATAAGATTTATTACCAAGATGCACAGTTACAACAAAGAAGTCATCGACCAAATGCAAATTTTCTTACTTTTTGTGCAAAGTTTATATATTTTTAACAGTCTGTGTTACCTTCAATCCAAACTCCACAGACAGGCTGTGGATACCTGTGTGTATTTGCCTTTGTTCCGTCGGTGTAACCCCAAACCATTTTTAATGTTTCCGACTTATCCATGTGTAACTTCAGTCAGCGTGTATTGTGCTCTGTTCTCTTTTGGTAGTTGCACTGTGGCTTAAAGTCTACAGTGTACACACCAACAGCTGTTGCTGCTTTGCCGCTTTCCCTCTTGTCTGACTTATGTTTTATCAAATTCTCCATGTTTCCTAATATCTGCTATCAACTGATTAAGTAGAAGGTTATAACAAGATGCAAAAGACTGAAAGCAAAACCCAACTCATAACAAAGCTACAACGCCTTGTTTCAGACTGTAAACGCCTTAAAAAACATAAAAACTAAATCACAAGCACTATATTTTCATGTTATTGACTCAAAAAGTAACAAAGCATGTGAGCATCAATAATTCAGTTGAGTTGACTCTTAACATGTTTTAGGTCTTGGTCTAAAATACAAAGGGTTAAGCTAGAACTGGAGTGATGTGCAGCATCAGATAGAGAACTCCCCGTCAGTGCAGCGTGCTGTACTGATGGTGACACAGACAAAGCCTCGAGTCGGCGTTTCAGCATTTCCTGATAATTAAAGACCATCTGAGTACAACTTGAATGTTAATGCTTCATTATTTTCAGAGTGGCCCCTCGCTTTAAGTGATTGGCCGATTTTAAACTGCTGATAGGAGCAGCCCTTGTCTGATCTCTTTAAGTGCAAAGCTTGCAAATAAATCTCCCCTTACACAGTTACAGTAGAACAAGTGCCAAAAGCAGGCCAGTTTTCCACTCGGAGCCTGCATTAAGAGAATAGGCAAGAGTGAATCCGATTAGTAATGAAAGATGGCTGCTGGAGATGGCACGAGAGAGGCAGCTGATCTTCGTGAGTCAGCCACGACCAGGATTGAGAATAGCACAATATAAATGCTGATTTCTGCCATTAAAACCTACATAAAAAAATTATTGCATTAACGCTCTCTAACAAAGACAGCTGGAGTGGAAACTTGGGAGAATGCTTTGTCGATGATTTGTTAAATAACTGCACAAGCACTGAGTTTTTTTGCCCCCCCCCAGGAGCCCATGTGCCAACCGGTACATTGTACTTATTGAGAGTGACTCTACCCTAAGTCAGCATCCATCAGGGCACTTGGCAACAGTAGTGCCGTAGCTCCTGGCACAGTCACCCACTCTTACACTGCTGATTGTAGGCGAAGAGCCACAGCGGTGTCGAAGAATCCAGCTAACTCATAAAACAAGTAATAAAGTGAAGGAGAAAGATATAGTGTGTTTGACAGCTGAGGAAAATACAACTGCCGACTGGCAGGTAGACATCGTGATGAGGAATTACCTGAAAAGCTGCCAAGAAGCAGCAAGTTGCCTTTGATATGAAATCAGTAGGAATAATGGAGAGAAGACGAGGGCAGACTCACCACTCCTAGTTTCTCGGCTGCGTTGGCTTTCCACAGTCGGATATTCATCTCGTCTGAGCCGCTCAGGATGTACTTGTTGTCTGCAGACCACTTTATACAGATGACGTGTTGCATGCGTTTGGTGTGGTACACCTCCCTAAATTTTAATTTTTAAAAGATTGCAAGGGAAACAACAGGAAGCCAGTAATTACTGTACACTGTACACCTAGAGACACTCTTCAAACCACTGATGAAGTGCATTTTATAAGCCAGCCCTCACCAAAACAACTCTTGTATTATGACAGAAGAGGGCTTACAGAAATGTGGTTACACAGCTCAAGTTTGTTGTTGTGGAGCTAGAGGTTTTTTGTGTTTATTTGTTTGTTTTTAAACAGCACCAGGTAATAAACAGGTATCATGATAATGTTTAATATCTGCTTTCTGATTACATAACAGAATTGAGCCTATAAGTAGAGTAATTAGTAACACTTGTGCTCCATCTGCTTTGATCTCACAAAAAAGGGGGAAAGTGATGCAAAAATACTATATTTCTACTTGCTGACTACTTACTAATTGCCACGTAAGCCCTCACCAGCCCATGCTGTGATGCTGTCCGGCTGGCAGCTAATGTAACACTACTACGGCTATTTGTTCTGGAGCTTGACAACAGTACAAACAATACAGCATGTACTATTAAGTCACATAGAAACCAAACAACGGGTTTGTTTTTTTGTGGTTCATTATCAACCAGCAGCCATAATCTGCTACTGTGTTCAACACATGGCCTTTTTCACAGGGTGTGTTTGGAGCATTTTGACAGTTAATGTTTAACAGATATAATAAATAATATACTCAATATTTAATCAATTCAAGCCATCAGCAAAAACACATTGATTTATTGCTATTCCTTTTCAAAGACATTCTTCAGCTAAAGCCTTAATAGATCATTAAAGATTAAAATATGAGCCAATTAACATTAGCTGTATAACAGTTCTAAAACAGACTTAAATTGAGATATGAACATTGTATAATGTGCAATATGAGTATTGTATTATGATGTTCATAAATTATATCATGGCAGAGAGGAAGAGCCAGTAATTGCTTCATTACTGTAGCACTACCAGCTAGTAGCTTCTGGTATGTTAGCTAGCTTTGTGTAAAAATACACAGCTTATCTGAGCTGTTATCCTCATCTTCTCCTGATTTTTTCTAAATAAAGCGAATATTTTTTTGTTGCTGTTCAAACAATGTGTTTAAATGTAAAGGAAGAAGTGACACTGAAAACCTTTTTTAATAAAATGTATAACTGTATGCTAATTAGCCAGAAGCTAATGTTATTTTGCTAAATAGCAAACGGTCAGTAGTTAGCACTACAGACATTACGTGAGAGAGAACTGGGAAGTCAAATCAATGCTGAATTCTGAAATGCTAATAATTGTTTAAATTAAACTTCATTTAAATGAGGCTTCAAAAAAAAAAAAAAAAAAATCCTGACAGAGTGTTCATAAATGCTTCAACATGGTTTCCATGTGGTGAGTCCTCCTACAGGTGGATGTACCTGATTAAAGCCATAGACAATATAAAAGGTGGATACAGCTTCTGGTTCTGAAAAGTGAAGCCATCAGGGTCCATTAGCAGTGGTTGCTTAAACACAGGCAGTCTTATGGAAGGGAAAAGGGACCACCCACTTTTTAAAATGCTCCAAATTCCCCGTCCATTTTCTCCAGTCTTATCAGAAAATCCTTATATAAAGAGTTTTGACCCCGGAACCAAACTAACTATCTACAAAAGTGAATAACAAACATAAAAATGTCCTTCACCTTTCTTATCAAATTTAATCCTTTTCCTTTTTGTAGTGTTTATATGGTTAAAAACAGTGATGAATAATAATATTTTTGAATATATTTTGCAGTTTGTGTTGTGTATATAAAGTAATGCAAAGCCCAGTTATAGATCTAGTGCAGTGTTCCTGACCTGACATTCAGTTTTAATCAGACAGACTTGTGGTTGCAACAGGAGCACATACCGTCATTTCAATACTGTAGCTCATTTTACGTCTGCTTTGGATTATTACAATGTTGTGGCTCATAATCAAAAGCCCTATTGAGAATATGAATGGGATTTTCCTGAACCTCAGTGTTGAGGTTCATAGAAGTCTATGCAAAATCATCGCTCCGACTTTACCTTGGAAAACACTTCTGAGTTTACGCGCTCAGTCACTCATTTTGGATAATACTGCATAAAACATTAAGTGACTTTTGTAAATTTTGGTCACCAACTTTCAAAAATCATGATTACCTAGGATATGCTCATTGGCTGACACATTTTGATTGACAAAATGACCCAAAACACAGAAGAGAGCGAAGGTGAAAACATTCATCCTGAGGCATCAATACAGAGCTTCACAAACCAGAAGGCGACATCACGGTTGCTACATCCATTTTTTAGTTGGTCTATAATCAGGCATGGCAGTCTGGTGAGAGCTGCAGTGTTTAAAAGTCATGAAAGTAAAGAATATAACGGAAATAACATGAGAAGAATTACATCTTTTTTTAAGTTATTCCCACTCAAAGGGGGTCAAAAACAAAGCTATGAACCAAACCAAAGGATTTATGCTATAATTTAATTGCACCACAAATTATACAGCATAGTCAGCAACAGTACAATTTTTCCTAACACTTTGCTGGCACCATAAAGTTTGATCAGCATTACTGACCTGCTGTGTCCACCGTCCTTGGCGAAGATTCGGATGGTCTTGTCAAAGCTAGCAGACACAAACTCCTTCCCCGTGGGAGCATAGTCAACATCTAGCACAGCAGACACATGGTCCATGTGTACCATGATGGGCTTGGCCAGGTACCTCATGTCATATGTGTAGAGGCTGGTGAAAAGGAAAAAAACAAAAAACAGTTTCTATGAGCTGAAAGAAAAAAAAAAAAAAAAAAAGGACCAGCTAAAATATGATTAAATCAGAGTTTCTTTCCTAGACTCACTTGTAGTCCTCATTTGCACATGTGAAGTAATAGGCTTCCATGGGGTTCCAGCTTAGCGTGTTGCTCCTCATTGTCATGATGACCTTAAGAAGAAAGTGAGAGCAAAAAGTAGCTGATTATCATGCCGCATCCATGTAAATTAACAGGGAGATAAACAGATGCATTCCTGCACAAACTGTAAGGGAAGATTTACCTTTTTAAGTGGTGTAGATTCCCTCATGTCGTAGAGCACTATACTCCTGTCAGAGGCACAGCTTGCAAGAAGTTCAGTCTGTGGAGAGGATAACCCTTGACTTTATTTATCAGCACATGTGTTGGCTTTAAGTCGCAATAAACACCTGTGAGCTTATATGTCCAAGCAACCTTTTTCATCACATGACTGGAGGGCGGGGCCCATGTGTGTGAGACGTAGCACGTGGTATCTTACCTCCACAGGGTTAAAGTGCACAGAGCTGAAGCTGTCTACACCCCAGGTGAAAGAGCGGATCGGGCTGCTCCTCTGCTCATCCCAGATGTCCACCTGCTGGCCGCACGTTGCAAATACAGGATCGTTCTGATGATGATCCAAACCTGTGTACACAGTCTACAAGGGACATTTTTTTTCATTCATACTTCACTGATACATGAATATGCAATTCTATGCGATGAAACAGCAAAATTATTACAGCATACTTTGCCCAGGATGGTGTTAATTGGCTCCTCTTCTTCTTCGTAGCCTGGTGATTCCATCTTCCATTGTTTGATTGTTTTGTCGTCACCGACCTGTTGCAGAAAAAGAAATCATGTTAGATGTCAGCTAATATGAAGTCAAACAATTCGGAAAAGTCTTCAAAAAGATGATCAGTTACCGTAAAGAAAGAGGTCCCACAGTAACGCACAACCATTCCCCGCACAAAACCTTCATGTGCCTGAAGCGTCCGAACGCACTCGTGTTTGGACAGATTCCACACCTTCACCTGAAGATCAAATCCAAAAGAAGAGTCCTGTCAGTTTGCAAGAATGGCTGAGATAAAAGGAAATGCATCTCTACATACCTCCCCATCACAGGAGCCTGACAGCAGGGTGGAGAGGCTCTTTGCGTGCTTGGCCATACAGTTCACCCCATCTCTGTGACCATCCAGCGAGGCCACGAAAGGCTTGGCAAACACACGCTCCAGCTTGGTGGCATTCAGAGCTCGAGTGTACTCCCTGCTCACCTCAAACGGATGAAGGGACGGGTCATAGTTTCTGGGGACTAAAAATACACAGCAGTCACTTCTTTATGTGCTCAAAGAAAAGAGCATTTCCATTAATTAAAAAAAAAAATCCAAGCGTGCAGGTATGTTGCTGCTAACCAAGTCAAGTAACACAGACTGTTTAGGCTCCATAATAAGGAGTTTAGAAATGTGTGAAGCAAAATTTGTAATTCCGATCGTGCTAAATGCAAAGACAGCTTTGCAAAATTAGATTAAAAGCATGACTGTTGTTTCAATAGCTTTAATCAGATGCTAACACTGTAGCTCTTTCGTATGTATGCTGTTAGCTATTTAGCCGAAGAGTTTCACTTACCGCGCTGAATATCCAGTTTGGTCTCCCGGACATAATCATCCGGATTCCTTGCGATGACTTTAACTTTCATTTGGTAGCGGAGGGGCACACGCTTACAGAAAGGGAAAATTATAGCAACAAAAATATTAGCAAGTAGTGAACACACCAGCCATGTGTTGATAGTGAACAGAGTCGGCGATCTCGCGTTGCATTGTGGGATGCCCGGTCTTCCTGGTTGCATCACTCACAAGTAAAGAAACGAGTACTAAAGTTACAACATTTAGAAAGAGAAGGACCGGAAATACTTTTTTCGTTTGTTTGTTTTCAGCTAAATCAAGGAAAACCAACGCCAACCTTCTGAGAAAGGTTCACGGAAACATCAAGCGACCTTTACCGAAGACACTTGAGAATAAGATATAATAATTAAGGGCAATATTACAAAATTATGAATAAATAATAGATATAGGAAAGCCTGTAAAAGCGCTATTTAAATCATTATTTGAATAACCAAACTGATTTTATGTAATTTATGTGGAAAACGTTTTTAATATAGTTAAGTTTTATCAAAAATGTCTCCGAACCATCATACAAAATATGTCGACGTAACTAATCCTAACTTTTGCATTAGTAAAATAAATAAATAAATGAATACAGCATATTTCATGTGTGAATTATTTTTGAAGTATTTAACCGGAAGTACTATTTCAACAACGGGAACTTGTCATTACTTAATAATAACAGCAAGGTCGAGCACTGGGTCTGCGACTTGACTCTTGGAGAGTGCGTTACACCTGTGAGGTACCTCCGGATGTCAGAAACGTGGTGCGTCATTAGCACAGGAGAGATATGAGGACGCTGTTCCGTCCTCGTACTGTATGGAAACTGCAGCAGAGTAAGCGAGGGGTCGCCTCAGTTTTATAGAGAGTTACATTTTGACACGCTGCGTGCTTGCGGTGTTGTAAACACTGCTATCTGGTAGGATCTAGCTAGGTAGCCAAGTTGCCCATGAGCATGAGCTCCGCTCCAAATCACGGTCCCGTTTCAGAGACAGGACTGCCCGGCAAACCTGTGTCCGCTGTCTCGTTCGGCGGACGACTACAGAAGGTCTTTAGCCATGTGAAGGTAGAAAACCTGATCGCGGGACTCAGCGGGGGAGTGGTGTCAACGCTGGTGCTTCATCCTTTGGACCTGGTCAAAATCAGGTTTGCAGGTACGGCATGAAAATATGAACTTTTAAAATTAATTTCCTTAGTGTCTGACATGTCATGCTGCTATGACTTTACTTGAATCTGCTAAGAAACTACTGCTATGATGTGTTTAATTTGTATCATATGACTTCAAGGTCCGTAATGTCTTTTAAATGCAGTAAGTGATGGACTTGAATTAAGACCGAAGTATAGTGGCATGGTGCACTGCATGAAGAGTGTCTGGCAGCAGGAGGGACTGAGGGGACTCTATCAAGGCGTGACACCCAACGTTTGGGGTGCTGGTGCATCTTGGGGCCTCTACTTCTTCTTGTACGTAAGCTATAAGCTTTAAAGAGGACATGAAACACTACACATGAAAGCTAATTTACATCATGGAGCCCTGTTCGCAAAAACTGACGTAGGTGTAACACTTTCTGTGAAGCTAGATCACTTTTGTGCTGTCCCTGGCTGTTACAATGAGTTTTATGTTAAGAAACCGAGGATGTACTGTCCACTTTCACTGTCTGACTCTTTAGCAGTAAGTGGTTGCTTGTTGTTTTGCTAGCTGCACTGAAACTGGAAAATCTAGCTGTTAGCCGTAATGTTCGGGTTTGTACAACACCCCATGAATGAAAAAAGCAGCATGTATGACTTTACAACTGCAAGATGTCTTATTGCCCTTGCCCTGTTCCCTCACAGCTACAACGCAATCAAAGGGTACACAAAGGAAGGTCGTCAGGCTGAACTGAGTGCCACAGAACACCTGGTGTCAGCGGCTGAAGCTGGTTAGTACTACCCGTGTTTGAACACTGCTGCACTCCCCCACCATATAATCAGCACATGATCAATAACAGCAGCTAGATATGACTGCTACAAGCTGGTAGTAACTGACAGGGAGTTAGTTACTTGTGGTTCAGGGCAGCCTTACATGCTTGTGTGAATGGGGGGAAACGAAGGCATTTACAGCCTTCACAAGATTTTCAATGGAAATAAATTGAAGAAGCCGATGACAGGGAGGTTTTATAGCTACCATCAACAGTATAAAAAATGAAACCAAAACAGATGTTTTATTGATTTGATCTTGTGATTTATTTATTTTTTCGCCATCAGGCACTTAATCAGGCACTTCTAATGAGAAGGTTAGAATGATACCTGGGTGGCATTAAATTCAATTCAATTCAATTTTATTTATATAGCGCCAAATCACAACAAAAGTCGCCTCAAGGCGCTTCATAGATACAGAGAAAAACCCAACAATCATATGACCCCCTATGAGCAAGCACTTTGGCGACAGTGGGAAGGAAAAACTCCCTTTTAACAGGAAGAAACCTCCGGCAGAACCAGGCTCAGGGAGGGGCGGCCATCTGCTGCGACCGGTTGGGGTGAGAGAAGGAAGACAGGATAAAGACATGCTGTGGAAGAGAGACAGAGGTTAATAACAGATATGATTCAATGCAGAGAGGTCTATTAATACATAGTGAGTGAGAAAGGTGACTGGAAAGGAAAAACTCAATGCATCATGGGAATCTCCCGGCAGCCTACATCTATTGCAGCATAACTAAGGGAGGATTCAGGGTCACCTGGTCCAGCCCTAACTATATGCTTTAGCAAAAAGGAAAGTTTTAAGCCTAATCTTAAAAGTAGAGATAGTGTCTGTCTCCCAAATCCAAACTGGAAGCTGGTTCCACAGAAGAGGGGCCTGAAAACTGAAGGCTCTCCCTCCCATTCTACTTTTAAATACTCTAGGAACAACAAGTAGGCCTGCAGAGCGAGAGCATTTGTGCATTAAAGAGCCTAATGCACAAATGCACTCTGTTGCGCTTCTTGTTCAGTTTGGTGACACGGTGAGCTAATTCCAAACTGTGTTGTGCACAAACAGCTGGGCATTTGTGTGAGATCTCTAGCACAACTTCAAATAAGTTTTTTTTTTGTTTTGTTTTTTCTGTACCACTTTAAAGTCAGGAAGTCCTTGGTCCTGTTCGTCAAGTCATAGATATTGAGTTATAGTAAATGACTCTTCACTGAGGGGCCTGTGTGCTAATCATGGGTCTAACAAAGTAATAGAAGTCACGTGTGTTTCCTAGTGACATTTCCTTTCTTGTCCTTGCCTAGGCATCCTCACGCTCACCCTTACCAACCCAATCTGGGTGACCAAGACCCGGTTGGTGCTGCAGTACAGTGCTGACCGAAATGGCAAGCAGTACAAGGGGATGTTTGATGCTTTGGTTAAGATCTACCGCCATGAAGGAGTGTCTGGACTCTACAAGGTGAGACATGAGTGTGTTAGTGTTCCTTATGATGTAAGATTGCATAAGATTGCATGGTTAGCAAGTTTAAACATTTGGGAGGGGTGGCTTAAACTGGGAGATTTTTCTACACCTGTTAATGCCAGAATTACTTCCAAATAATTATTCTCAACTTTCCTTCTTTAAAATATTATCCCTGTTGAGTAACACTCACAGACATAATTTCCTCGTCCATGCTCCTTTGTGTCTGCCTCGTCCCAGATGGTGAGATTCAGTGTAACAAGTTGATAACCCTCGTTTGTGGCAGCTTTTCTGTCATTTGTTTGGTTCAGCTTAAACATGCATACCCACTCATGAAGAAATCACAGGCATCTCAGCTTTGTTACCGAGATGGCACACTAGCAACAATTCCTTAAAGACCTGACAAAAAAAATAGCCCACTGTGGTTTTCAGACTACCTGTTGGTGTCAGAGGAGAGACTGTGCTGTCGCTCGCTTAGATACCAACATGGTGTGTTTGTGTGTGGTGGGGATCATTAGGTTTACCACCAAACATTCAGTGGTGATTAGGACTCATATTTCATATTCACATTTTGGGAGTAAGTACACTCATTGTTAAAGAAAGAAGGCTCGGCCCTGGTGCAGCTTTTGTTGGTTTGCTGAGTGATGTCCTGGCATGTTTTCTTTTTGAATTATTTAGCTTTTTTCATGTTTCTAAGTGGGGGGACAAATTAATGTGTTCTGAATATCCCATCAGATCTCACTTTTGCTTATTTTGATAGGAATACTGAAGACCTCGTAGGCGCTATTGACTTTAATCACCACTAGAGGGCATCAGCTACCTTTCTAGCTAGAAAAAAACACAACCCATTTATACAGGAGTGGAGGTTTTAAGCAGTATGTCAGCCTCTTCATTAACAATATTGAATTGTAATTTGCTGTCGGAAATGTTATGCCTAAAGTTCAAGAGAAAATAGGGCCAAGGGCCCTTCATTTAATTAAGTTCATTTTCATTTATATAACGCTAAATCACAACAACAGTCACTTCAAGGCTCTTAATATTGTAAGGTATAAGCCCTACAGTAAAAACCACAACAATCAGATGATCCCCTATAGCAGGGGTCCCCAATCCCAGTCCACGAGGGCCGGTGTCCCCGCAGGTTTTAGATCTCACCCTGGGTCAACACACCTGAATCACATGATTAGTTCATTACCAGGCCTCTGGAGAACTTCAAGACAGTTGAGACGGTAATTTATCCATTTAAATCAGCTGTGATGGATCAAGGACACATCTAAAACCTGCAGGGACACCGGCCCTCGTGGACTGGGACTGGGATTGGGGACCCCTGCCCTATAGCAACCAGTTGGCGACAGTGGGAAGGAAAAACTCCCCTTAACAGAAACCTCCAGCGGAACCAGGTTCACTAAGGGGAGACAAGACAAAAGACACACTGTGGAAGAGAGCCAGAGATTAATACGAACTAATTATTAAATGCAGAGGGGTGTATAAACACACAGAGAGTAAAGAGATGGGGAGTCACAGATGTGTGGGCTTTTCAGTGGATAAGTCACACTGTGGGAATTTGAGTGTCAAGTCAGACCAACTTACAGAGTATGTCTTTAAAAGGGTTATGTTCCCGGTCTGCTCGGCACGTCTCATGGAGCACTGCAGTTCATGACTTACGAAGAGCTCAAGAGAGACTACAACAAATACAGAAAAGCACATTCAGACGCAAAGCTGGTGAGTCACTAACCATGAGCCACAGACAGGCTGGAAACATTGTTTAATAAAACTCAGCCATAAGGCTTGTAACTTTTGAGTCTAATGAGACAGAGCCCACAGTTGATAACAAGTGACTCATCAGTTTTCCTACACTGCTCTGCTCCCTTCTTCCTCCTTCCATTTATCTGTCTGTGCAAACAGAACCCATTGGAATACATCACAATGGCAGCATTATCCAAAATATTTGCCGTGGCCACAACATACCCATATCAATTGGTGCGAGCTCGCCTGCAAGACCAGCACAATAGATACAATGGAGTTATTGACGTCGTGAGACGGACATGGAGGTAAGACACCGATCCACTCACAGTGGGACCGAGCGTGCCGGCCGCGTCTCAGGTTCTGAGCACAGTTCGAGTGCCTGGTATGATTGATGCTTAACATTTTCCCACTTGTCTCCTCAGGAATGAAGGTACCCTTGGTTTCTACAAAGGCATCATCCCCAACTTGATCCGCGTCACCCCAGCCTGTTGCATCACCTTCGTGGTTTACGAGAACGTGTCTCACTTTTTTCTCGGGCAAAATAAATGAGGTTTTAAAAGCAGGGCACGGACTGCCCTGAATGCTGCAAACTCGTGCTGGCACGTTGGCGCCGTGCGGAGGAGATGCAGGGGAGGACCGTGTTGATCGACGCCGAGCTGTCGTCGTCCAGTACGTGGAAATGTGCTGAAGTGAAAATCACTCATGTGCACTGAAAATAAGTGTTGCCAAATGGAGCAGCAACAGTTTTTTTTCAATACAACTTCCTGACAGTTGGTGAAAAATGGCAGACGCACAATGAAGTTATAGGGAGCATGTCTGTTGCTGTTCACCTTTATGGGGACAATGTTGCTTTAACAGTTTGTTTTTATTAAATACTGGTAGTGTGAGGGTCTTTTCTAAAGAGGTGGATGAATATTTCATCATGCAGCAGTTTTGTTTACACTTTATGCTTTCTGGCAACAGAGAGATACAGTCTCAACTATAAAACTATGAAAAACTTCATTATAAACATCAAATTCATGATCGGCTCAGGTTCAGATGTGTGAAATGATTTGCTTGATGAGTGCTTTTTTTCCCTGATGTTTTTGTGTCATTGTATCAGCTGTGCTTTATAAGATTTTATTATAAAATCTAAAATGTGCTTTAAATGCAGTCTCATGCCTGATTCATGTGAATACATTAAATGTTACTTTGTTGTTACACAGGCAATAAATTTGCAGTGTTTCAGAAGTGAGAAGTAACATTTCCTTAAAAAAGAAGTGCTTTATTAACAGTGATAATGCATATAAACAGGTCACAGGAGTACAGAGTTTAAAGGTACTGTCCATGTCTGTTGCTGTACTCTTAACGGCAGCCACAAGCTGAAAAAGCTACAGTACAAAGTTTATTTCCGGTAGACAGAAAAGTACAGTAATCGTAGGCCTGTCGACGGGTGTAGCATTTAAACAAAACTCAAAAACATTCACGTTCCCATCAGTGACGCCTCAGCAAACCACACCTGATCGTTGTGGCGCGTCGGATAACATGCTGTCACGCTACCAAAACTAGGTCCCTCCCAATCGTATTGCTTTATTTTCCTTACTTAGGCAATTCCTCTATGATAATCCTGGATACGGAATTCCAGCCTGTGGATGCGTCTCCTCTTGGATAATCAGCGCAGGTCCCCACCCACACCGCCACATCAACCAGCCCTGCTTTGACACCCTCACACAGCCCCTCAACTGCAGAGAGAGAGACGGAGAGGGAAAAAAAGAGAAGAGGGTGCAAATGAATTTCAGGGAACACCCAAACCGAACGCCGAGACAAGTTGTTTTCTGACACAGTGGTGAAAAACTGGGCCTTTCAGGTTTAAAAACAGAAATAAAAAAATAATTAAAACCATGTAATCTTTCATGTCTGCAGTCAACACTATTGTCATGTCTGTGCAGTTCATTTAAGGCTGTTCATTAACTTAGCTTAAAAGGACTGAAGCTGGGGTGGAGCTAGCCTCACTTTCTAAAAGTCCCAAAGCAAAAAAGGGTGATAAATTGTGAGCTGTGGCTTCTTCACTTCCTCCATGAACAATATGAGGAGCAGAAACTTGATGCTCTCAACTGTTGTTTCAGTTGATAACCCCGTATAATAACCCAGTCTTTTCTTAAAAAAAAAAAAAAAAACTTTAACCCTTCAAAACCTGCAGCTGAGACAGGTTGTCCCAACAACTGTAAATCTCACACACAGTCTGTGCTGTCTTCAAGCGTAGGGCACATAAATGCATTTAAAAAGCTGTCTTTTTTTTTAAAAGGCACATGAATCCAACGCTCTAATACTGTGAATCTGAGAAGTGAACTGTTCTACACATCTATACAAGCCCTTTTGGGCACTTTCCAGAAAAAGTCTCCAGGTGTTCATCTCTCAGTTTCTGAAAGAACTGGAGCTGCTGTTACTCGCCCAAATCGCAGTAAAGAAGGGGGCTTGGTTTGCCATGTCAGCCTTGGCACATCAGGTCGCAGAAGGCTAATAAACAACATTTAATGTATTAAAAATACATTAAGAGTATTTTTACAAGAAATGGGAGAAACTAGCTGTTTCCCCCGTTTCTTGACTTTGTTGTAGCCTAACTAGCTGCTGGAGTGTGCACACAGTTTTCATTTTAGTGTAAAAAACAAAACAAAACATGAATTGGTCTGAAGTACAGTTAAAAATGTAAACTACAAAATCTAAGCGTCCTTATGTCCTTCATGTGAACCACTGGATTTAATTACTGCTTGGACTTTTTTCTCTCTATTTATGGTGCTAAGCAACAGTTTCTAGCAGCAGCAACAGACTAAACAATGTTCAACAGGAAATTCGTGTCACTCTTCACACAACTGCTTCTCAGGATGTCTGTTGTGAACGGCTCTCTTGAGGTTATTCCTATCTTTAAGTTCTGCCCTCTGACTTGGTTTCTCTAAAAGGTGGATTTTCTTTGAAGACATTCTTCACTAGCTTGACTTTGATGTTTAAAGTTATTGCTCCAGCCAGCATGGTGAGCTGTGCAGGCCCAGAGGCAGCAGAAGAGCTCAAGACATCATGGTGCCACCACCCTGCTTTCACCTTTGGAGCCTCCAATCTAGTGTCACTAATTGGAATAATTGGTAACTCCTGACTCCAACTCTGATGATGCCATCAGCCGAGGGCTTGGAAGTCAAACCTGTTGATCTTAAGTGAGCCTGACCAGTGGAATTCCCATTTCTGTCAGTGTAAAGAAGTTTAATTGCACATTTGATCCCCAAGATATGTTAAAGTAAGAAAAGGAAGCACAGTTTTAACAGGTAATCTTAGTTTTTTCTTTTTCTACGTGATAAAGAAATGCTTCTGTAATGGAAGAGAAAAACCTGTCAGCACAATTCTTCAGGCTAAAGTGTAAGAGATGGACATGTTAAATAGAAAATGTTCTTTTTTTTATATTATGTATCATTATTTTGTTTTTGTTTTTTGTAAAGAAATTTCTACAGTTGACTGTGAAAAATGTTTTTTAAATCCTATACCTAATGACTTTGGTGTAGCATGAATGGCCATGGGGGAGGTCTTTATCAATACTGATAAACCTGTAAAACTTATGAAAATACAGTTAAAATCCAAAACTTTTGCCTTTCTTCACATTTTCCAAAGCTGTGAAATAGGACCAGATTTGAGTCTTTACTGGGCTGATTCTAGCTCCTGGGCCTTATGTTTGACACTCTTGGCTTAGGGGTTCATTGCTTTTCCTAACATTTCAACATGAACGAAAAGAGTGCAACTATTCATGTGTTATGAGCTAAAATATTTTGTGCTTGTTCATAATTAGGACTTGGATGAAGACCTGACATTAATACAGGAAATTCCACTTCACTTAATATTTCTTTCCATAGCATTACTAGCACCGTGAGGTGGGAACAAGTATTGTTCAGAGTCTGTGTCATACCTGAGGAAGTTCTGTGGATGTTGATGGTTGAGTTGAGCTCGGGACTCCCTTGGTCTAAGTAAATAATTGACTCTATGGGCAGTGGTCCTGTGCACTCCGCTCCGTTGAAGGTGAAGTACCACCTCTGGCAGCATGCGTTTTTACACTTGAGTCTGAGGGAGCCACTGAAGAGGACTCTGAGGGCGCTGTCAGAGCGCAGCTTGGTGAACGTGCAGTCCTGCGACGCAGAATGGAGCACAAGTGTGTGTTTAATGTGTGTTTGCAGTGATTGAAATGCCCGCATTCCCCACAGGTACAGTGAGATACTTACAGCCACTTTACCCAGATCGATCCCGTAGTTCAGCGAGTTCCAGGCACACTGCTTGTAGTTGGGTTTCCAGGGTTCCTCAAAAACTTCAGTAACGCATTCTCCTTTCTCGCCTTTCAGTCCATCGCGGCCTGGGATACCAGGCGTCCCAGGAATGCCGTTGGCCCCAGGGTTACCGTCTCTTCCAGCGGTGCCTGCTGGACCCTGCAGGCAGCTGCCATACTGAAAAAAGAAACAAGGAGAAGAGGACATAGTGAAACAAAACCATACAACAACAACATAATCTATTGTTATCAGACTTCCTGTTTTAAGACTGTCTTTCTTCCAGTGAGGTTAAATCCCTGTTTAAACTGCATGCACCACAGACACCTAAATGCTGCCATCCATCCAACCATCACACACAAGGAGCCAGATTACACATCACACAAACAACTGTGCTGAAGGAAGTGCAAAAAGCCGTGTTATCCAAATCAAGCCAAAGCAACATGACCAACAACCATGAAGCCGCCGAGCAAGCAAAACACAGCTCTGCTGTTAATGAGGAACTGAAGGCTCGGCAGTGGCCTAAATTAGTGGCTGTCTGGCCACTCATCCCTTAATGTGATTCATTGTCCTGTTGAACCCTCTGCTATCTTTAAACAGACGCAGCATCCTACTCAGGCTGACTCAAACCCACGCAAACGCACGCACACAGACGGGGGGGGGGGGGGGGGGGGGGGGCGCTTGCCAAGCCTTACCACATGCAAATATAGACACAATGAGGATCTAAATAGATCTGCCTAACGTGTTCCTCAAAGGGACGCTCTGACCACTAGATTGCAGTGTGTCGTGTAGGTTCAAGCTTTTTTTAGGTGGAGGTGGCTTTTCCTTTGTAAGCAATTAGGGACACAAGTTGACATACAGAAATGTCTCCTCGCCCTTAAGTAAGCATGAAAGCTGAAAGCATTTTGCAGATTTTTGGAAGGTCGTTGTTGCCCTTTTGCTCAGTATGCATCTGTGAAGTAGTTATGGAGAGTAGGAGGGGGGCATGTGTCCAAAAGGCATTAGGGCAAGAAAAAAAAAGCAGAGGAGGAGAACAAAGAGCTTTTACACCAACATCTTAACCAGACTTAACCAGACTTGAATCTCTGGGGTGAAGTTAAAAAAAAAAAGTATTTCAGATGATGTAAATCTGAAAAATGCCTGGAAGTTAGAGAGTCAGAGCATTTATCGTCAGCTGCTGTGAAACAGATGGTCCAGTGTCTGTTTTAGCCATTACGCGGCTAACGCTGGAGCAACCTGGAGATGTGAGACCTGACATTATCTCTATAGAAGTCTGGGAAGTGTCTGATGACAGCAGTAGATTGTGGGTTTGTATGCATGAAACTAAATAAAGCTGGAAGCATGGCTTTCATGCACCTTGGCAAAATTAGGTGGCAAAACGTGGAAACGATGCAAGGACTCCCCATTAGTCTTGGAGTTGGGTAGATATTCCAGTAAGGAAAAAGTCTTGGTGTTTTACTAAGATTTTTGGAGAGCTTTCAAAGCAGAGTAATGAATGGATCCTCTGTCCACTTCGCCACACAGCTGACTTTTATATTAGCTCCCAGTCTGCTCTTTCTATAGTGGTGCTGGCTGCCTGCATGAATTACACTCCAGCCCTGCTGAATATTAGTCGCGTACAGTCTGCTACTATAACTGGAAAACTAAAAGGCTGCAATTGGCCCGAAGAGCTGAGGAATCAGGAGCATTTTATGCGTTAGTCAACACAGAAGCAGGGCCTGAAGCTCTCCTGGAGCATGCAGAGCGGAGCCTGGGTATAATGCTCAGCTTTGAGCAATTTTTAGATTGAAAGGAAGCCGATGAGATGCAAAGCAGTATTTTCGTGATTACCATGTTGGCCAAGTAAGCAGATCTTTCTTCTCCAGAGTGTCTAGTGCAGTTGGGTTTTTCGGCATCGTTTCCAGTGCACTAGACACAGATGGTGACATAAGTTTTTTCTTTTTCCTTTCTTCTTTTTTAAAATTAAATCACGGTTGTGGAATATTAAAGAGAAACTGCTTGGGCGGGCTCGACAGGGTCCAGAAAAATAAATACTAGTTTCACTTCTGTTTGATTCCTAAAATATTCAACATCTGTGTGTCCAGTTGGTTCCTTCATTCACTAAACAGATGCATCATTGAGGGTTATGAAATCCTATGCATAAACAATGTAAGATTGATAGGTATCGTGGGACTGTGAAATTAAAGTTGAACTCTGCCCTGGGTACTGTTAAAAATATCATATTACCCAGCTTTAAACGTACATTTAAGTTTTTTGCCCAAATTGCACCCACTTATAAACTATTCAAACAGTCGGATGGATAACAAAGTCCAGCAAACAGTATGAGGCAGACCACAACTTCCTGTTTAGTCCCCCTTTATGTCCACTCAGTCGTGGAGGACAGCCAGATCTGGTCTGGAGTAATAGAAAAGCAGCTGAGTGTATAACAGCTACAAAAGGGGGATTTTCTGATCTGCTGCTGTCCACACTATTCTACATGTGGATAAATCTTTTAAAACATTTTTTCCTTCCCTCTAATGTTTAAAGATACAATTTAAAAATAGCAATGCATAGCGCTAGAAAAAAGAAGCCCAGAATGAGTTGGAAAAATAGGCAAAATAGTCAGTGGATGTTAAATGGGATGCACCGAAACACAACTAAATGACGGTAAAGCTGAGTGTAATAATTACATGTTGACGTGAGCCTTTTTTCTCTCTCCCAGAGTTATAATGTCACAAAATCTGTCCACTCCTCTCCTGCCACATGTCTACTTATTTTGGAAGCTGTCGTTAACGGCTACACGGTAATCTTATCTAACCCCTTTTACCTTGTCAGCGTCAGGATCCTTTCGGTAGCCTCTGCTTCTCACCTTTTCCACCGCATAAAGAGGCAAAGCCAGGCAGGCGAGCAGCAGCAGGCGGACAGCGAGAGGAGACATCACTCGTGCGACAGAGACGGCCGACTACCGTGCGCTCTGCGCGACTCCAGCCGGTTATAGCCCAGAGGGCTGGACCAGGAGAGGGGGAAGGAGCCAGTCACCTCACTGAAATGCACTCTAGGGAAAACATAGCTGTGAGAGTAACGTTAGGGTTAATAACTGACTCACACACAGTCACATTCATTTCCATGTTTAATTGAATATTTTATCAAAATGAAACAACAGTGGTAGAAAATTATTGAAAAGTAAAAAAAACAAAAAAAAAAAACAGTTCACAAAAATGTTTGGAGTACTGATAAGACTACAGTAGAGCTACATACGTCATAAGAAAGACCCTCATCCACATGTCAGAATAGGAACATAACATAGAAAACATACAAGATTCCCTTTTAGTGTTACTGGAACTGTCCTTTCACTCCCAAATAAATCTATGTAAGTGAACTGAGGGGTAGCTCAGCCCCTTACACAGCACACAGACAGCACAGTAAGGCACTCCTAATGAATCACAGATGTTGTTCTGGAGGTACTTGAAGTAGAGATGCTGCATGTGGTCTTTTTTTTATTTTAACATAAATGATCCCAAAACTAATCTTTCTATTTATTTATGACAACTTAGTAATCAGTGGATAATGCTACTAATGACAAATAGTGCAAAACTTTTGTTTCCTCGATTTCATACACTGTTGATACTATAGGGATATCGTGATAACTATATATAACCCTGGTATCAGAAAATGAAATATCATGATTATGGTTTTACAGAAATAAAACATTCCCCCACCATGTCCATGCACTCGTACTTTCAGTTTAAATGCACGCTCCAATCTTAATTTCTGCTCTTTCATCAATATTCCAAAAGAGAAAAGTAACACAGTAATAAAAAGTAAAGATGAACTTGATCGATAGTATTATTGAAATAAGTCAAGTTCATTTTGTTCATTTTCTGTTGGTATTTCAATGATGTCATAGATTTCTCTAGCCACAGTAACTATGAAGTAAAACTCAGATATCATGACAAGATTTTCTAAGCAAAAATACATTCTTTTAGAAAGCTTCAAAGCTGTATTTCACCAAAATTCACAGCTTTGAAGACAGTTCAGCACAGCATGCATTTCTGTAACAAAAACATGGAGAAATGACCAGAAAATGGAAAAATATATGTCTCTTTTAAGAAAAGTATTCAAAATAAAATCACAAGTTCTCTGAAAATCAGCTATATCAAGTTTAAGAGTACGCCTCAAAGGAGTGACACACAGTGTGTTTTACAGGATGACGTTTTAAGAACAATAGGACATTTAAAGACACTTTATCACAGGAAGACTTTCCTTGGATTCAATATTTGGCAATATTTTCACCTTAACAATTAAACTCTCAGTGTGGCGACCAGTCCAGTGAACGACTAAATATATGAGATATAAAAAAAGAGAATATTTACATAAATATTGCAATTGTTTACTAGCATGCATATATGCCACTGAAATCGCAAGTTATAAAACAGCAGACTCAATGCATGTAGCTGTGCTGCTGCAACATTCAGGTCAAACACTGAGTAAAGCTGGAAGACAAAGTCATGACTTAAACAGACTAAATCGTCAAACACCGTTAGATGTGGGCTAACCCCCCGAACATCTGAAATACAAGTTTTGTTCTGTTTCCATTCAGTCACTCCAGTGTATTCAATAAAATCCCACAATGGGAACAACAACCAGCATCAAGCATGACTCCCATGTGACTGGTGTCATGGATGGGTGGATGAGCAGACAAATTTGAAAGGTCAGATATCTCAGCAGCTGCTGTCCTTTGGGTCCTTGCTCTCCTCAGGCACCTGGAGCACCATCTGGTGGCTGGAGTCTTGGAGGCTGCTGGTGTGTGCTGGGTTTAAAGCTGAAAGCTGTTGCTTCTCACAGGGAATGTGCCTGACCTCTGATAGCTCGCTCCTTGGAGTTGCCCTAAAACCAGCCAGGACACATCACAGATTACTGCTGGTTAATGCTTGTCTGATGTTACAGTGCATGTAATGTAAGGAACTGTACATATACAATCATTTTTTTAACATTTCAAAAATGGCATCTCACACCTCTCCTACTTACCTCCCATCTGCCACCCTGTGCAAGCTCTCTGAGCGACTGCTGACTTTACTGGAGCTCCCCGTTTTGCTGCGTCTCTCCCCCCCATCCCTCTCTCTTTCCCTATCTCTCTCCCCTCTCCTCGAGCTTCGACTGGAGGTGCCTCGGTCCAGGTGTTCCCTGGCTGAGGTCTCAGACAGTGAACCTTGCATGTGGGGCTCATGGTTGCCTAAGGCAGAGGTGCCTTGATTGCTGGTGCTGGAGACACTGGTGGGCGTGACTCCGGTACTCGTGCCCATGGACTTGGAGATGACCTTGAGTTTGTGGGAGCTTGGTTTGTAGTGCTTCTTCTTGTGCTGAACCCGGTTGTTGTGCTTTAGGAAGAACTCGCAGGACTCCTGGAGCACCCGACGGCTCTCGCTGATGGGGCTGTGGGTCACATGACATGGCATTAAACACATAACAGCTGATCTAGAATACTGTATTCTCACTCCATCAGTGACTGTGTGAAAGATCTTCCATGTGTTTTGCTGTGGTCAGAGTTGTGTCTTACTCTTTATTGCGGGTCCTGTTGAAAAAGTAGGCCCACTCAGAGCAGGTCTTCTTACTGCTGACCCAGAATACTGCAGATATGCCAACCACCAATGTCATCAAGTATTTCACCAGAAACAGGGAGAGGTCAGGGCGTTCATGATCTGTGGTCTAAAACAGTAACAAACTCAATGGTAATGAGATCCTTGTGATTTAGAGCAACTGGTTAAATAAAAAAATTGAATTTCTTACTTAAGACCAAGTCAAGCATTTCCAGTACAGGCATCAGATACTGACTTCAAAACAAGACTAAGCTATTTCCCACTGCAGCGCTTAAGAGCTCACGTATTGTATCTTCCACATACCATACAGATATCCACTGATGTATAATTCTTGCACTACTAAAGCACTTCTAATGAATTTGGACCACACCACCAAATGACCGAACATGGGCACTACATGCTGTATGAAACAACGACAGGACAAAGACCTGGCCACTGAAATATCTGAAGGTGTGCGGCAGACTGCTTGGGAAACACAGTCGTCCTCCACCAGTTCCTGAGCTTGGAGAGACTCCTGTTGGAAAACATTGAATTTTGGTCGCTCCTAAACAGAAGTCCGAACAAACTGGTGCTCAACTGGCTTGATGGGAGGAAAAAATGGTTAATAATGTCCATATGTTTTGGACTTGCACCTTTATGTTTTTGGGGATTTGTGGGAATTATTTCTAAAGTCTTTTGATTTAATGTTTGCAGAAGTTTGACATTACTTTATGTTGGATACACCCCCATTACAAGATGCTGTGTTAGTGTTAATGTTGTCAAACATATCCTGAAACATGACATATTGTATACGGCTCCAAAGAGAATTGTGAGAATAACAGAGGGAGAAATAGTGTGCTTATTTGGCCCTTGAGACAAACTGATGATGCCAATTTTTTCTCCCCACCATCTCTTTTAAAATTTATAACCCTGCATTAAATTGTGATTCATATAAAGACCTCTTGTTCTTTGTTTTTATTTATTTTAATGTGGAAAAATTATATTTAATAAATTAAAGAAAACTCATGTATTCTGCACTACATTTTTGAGGTACCGCAGCTTCTAAGACGTCTGTTATTTCCACACTGATCTGTCATAACAGTCTTGATTTTGGAATCCCTGTACTGTGCAGGACATTATAGATATTTAATAATTTGGATTTTTAAATAGATGAGCCATTTGGATCCTTTTGAGCCCTGATCAGTTTTATGAAATTTTCACTGTGCTTTGGTTTTGCCCTTTTTCAGCAGTCTAAAAAAGCTTGTCCTAAACTTTCACCCCATCTTTACTGAATGAATAAGTCACAACAACCTGGTTTAAGCAGGGGATGCTATACTCCTGGCAGCGGTCGTTTATCCAGGTGTTCTCCCAGCTGCTGCGGTGGCTCTGTTCGTAGGTGTAGCAGGCTAGCAGGGTGACCAGCGGGACCAGGTAGAGGCAGCTGAACACGCCGATGCGAATCATGAATTTCTTAAGCTTCTCCTGGTTGCGCTCGTCGTGCTGGATGACCTGTCGGACGTGATTCAGAGAAACGATACCTGCCAGGATGAGGAAGAGGCCGACTATGACGCCCACGCACAGTGGCGCCAGTACAAAGTAGCGCAGTGCATCCAGGTCGTAGAGCCCCACAAAACAGACACCGCTGATGTTGTCTCCTTCAACTTTGTTCAGAGCCAGCAGCATGACAGTGAGTGCCCCAGGGATCCCCCAGGCAGCAGAGTGGAACCACACCTTAGACAAAATAAAAATATTGACTGAGCTGTAACTGCACATATTTCCTTGTTGTGTTTGCTTCCTATTTGCTACTAGGAAACAAACTTAAATACTTAAGAACCTTACCGCTTTCTTCTCAATGGCCTCACAGCTCCACTTGGGGCCGGCTGCCAGGAACCAGGTGATGGTGAGTATAACCCACCAGACGATACCGGCGATGGAGAAGAAGTAGAGAAGCATAAAAAGCAGAGTGCAGCCTTTGCTCTGAGAGCCCAGCACCACTGTGTCAACCCCAGCAGGATGGGCTGCTTTGATGCAGGCTGCATTGTTTCCCAGCAGGAAGCCGATGAAGTATATGAGCGAGACAAAGCTATAGCACACAGCATAGAAGATTATGGGCCGCTCTGGGTAACGGAAGCGTTTGACGTCAATAAGGAATGTGAGGAAGGTGAAGAGTGTAGCACCCAGGCAGATGATGGAGCACACACCGATGAAGCTCTTTGCAAATTCTATGTCGTGGGGTTTGAAGTACATGTTGGAGCAAGGTGGAGCACAGTCCTGGGCGCCTAGGAATGATGAGCCATGACCTGGCTTGGTCTTTAGCTGCAATGGGCACCAGAAGCCCAGCTCTCTCTTAGCTGATGAGGAGATTGCTGGGGTGGTTAAAGGGACTGGAGAACCATGCACACTGCAAGGGTCCAATCTAGAGCATAAATAACAATATAACAGGATAAGTGCCTCAACATGAATTGTGGGTAATGAAACAGGGAAGGATATTTTCTTACTTTTCACACATTTCAGGAGGCCAGGGGACATCAAAGGTGTGGATGTTCTTCTCACAGTCGGACCGAACAGCATTGCACTGCTCCCTGCAGGGGTGGATCACCTTGTTCTCCTCGGTGCATGCTGGGATAAAGACTTGGCACAGGAAGTGGTGGACATCTGGAGAGCACTTCAGGTTTATCAGGGGCATAAATGGCTGAAATTGAAGAGATTAAACATACTATATTAAAAATCGGTTTTCCATTATAACAACTATTATTGCACTCTGTTCTTCCATTACGTTTAGATGCAAGTTACATCACCTGAGAACTTTGAATATACTGATAAATCTGAAGGCTTGACAGCCCTACTCGTGACCTGAACACTCACATGTGCGTGCATGAGTTATATAGCATTCCCTAAAGAAAACTTTGAAGTAGCTTAAATCTAAGTTTTCCAGCTATAACTTTTCTTTGAAGAGCTTCCAAAGCATTTTCATGATGTTACAGCTATGTACAGTCTGCCTACACTGGTGAATCCAGTATTTCCACAGACTGTGCTGTGCTGAGGGAGTAGGTGTAGGTAGCAGTCTGCACAGTTTGAAGTTTTTAAACATTTTTCTCTGAAAAATAGACAGACAGTCACCTGTAAGATTGTGAAATTACTTTTGTAGATGCAACTGGAAAAGAGGCATAAATATAATGATTTTACTTCTGTTATAAGTGCAGTCTGCATGACTGGACATTGTAATATAATAAGCGCTGAGATTACAAATGATCAGGGTAGCAAAAGTGGGTGAAAATATTTATGCTACATAAGCAACAGTACACTATAGTAACACACAAAACTGTCCATTCATTGGCCGGAAACCATGATCAACCAGAGCATTGGAAGCGGGGGGGGGGGTATAGGTGGCAGGAAATGAGAGTGCGGACATTTGGAAACAACCAGGGACAGGCCAAGAAGGCTGGAATGCACAGAGCTGTTCATGGGAAGGTTGCTGAGGACATGTGTGGAGGACAGCCTTATTATTTTTGGATTGACACCAGCTACATCACTTGGAGTAATATGCATGTTCAATACATAACCAGTTAATAGTGACAGGCATGCATTAGCACAGACTAAGTGTGTTGTGCTGTGTTGTATTGTGTGTATTTCAGAGTACTCCACACTCTCGACCTCATCACTGGATAGCTTGCTGTAAATCTAAACTGCCGATATGTGCAAAGAAAATCCACACGACCACACTTGAGCATATTGCACTAGTTGATGTTTTCTCTTCTCTGCTTTTTCTGGCTCCAGGCCCACATCTCTGGGCCCCGGGCTTGCCCCCTCAGACATTAAGCGTCCTTGTTTCTCTCCTCTGGAGGTCCTGGACTTGAGGCTCCTCGTGGCTGAACAATCTGACCTTTATTTTTTTTTAGAGCACTTACTGTAAAAACTGCCCTCATTTCAAAAACCTTCCAACAGGATCAGCTGCAAAATCTGAGCTGATTTGCTCTTTAGGGCAAAATCCTTCGCAGAGAATTTCTGCACAATGTACTTTAAGTATTAAGTTGTTGTTGTTGTTTTTTTTAAAGATGACTCTTACTTTTCAAAGTTTTACTCAAAACTTTCAAGGCCCCCGAGTGTCCGTTATAGTGTGTCAGTTTGTCTTTCCATTCTCTCTATATTCTAACACTTCAAAGTTTTTGCTCTTTCCAAAGCTGGCAAACACTAGTGGAAGGGCAGGAAAAGGTTAGCCCTCCTCCGGAAAATCCTACTGATAGGCTGGACTGTGCCCAGAATAAAGCAGAAACCTGCCTGATTCCAACGTCAGAGCTTTGTGATAAATCATTGCACATGTTCAAAGCGGGCTATGTTTAGTATTTAACGTTGAATGAAGGCCAGAGAGTGTAAGCCTGTCACCTGGGAGACAGGACTGCAGAGGTAGGACCGTGTGTGTGTGTGTGTGTGTGTGTGTGTGTGTGTGTGTTGGGGGGGTATTAAGAGACAGAGGATACTCCTTGTGGTATGCACAGCAGGCTTTGTGTGCGACTGGGTGTGTCCCTCCCCTTCCTCCAGAAATCAAAGGGCCCTCACAACAAAGTCACTGAAGTTGCCCGTGGCCAAGGTTGCCATGAAATAAGAAGCTGATACCTTTGCCAGATGCCACACAAAAGACTCCTACAGATCATGCTCAACACTCCACACCAAATGTGCGTAACCCAAACCCTCAGGAATGCCAGGAGACAGGATGCAACAGCTAGAGAAACATTTCTGCTGAGGATATGTGCAAGACAACAAATGGTCTTAAAGCACATTAGCCAAAGTGTCACAGGGTTGACGGAGCAAAGCTGAAACACCAGTTACACAAACTTAGACTTTAGTCACTGCAAAGGGTGGTGATTAAAGAGAACACTACTAGTCTGAAGAGAAGTCAAATTTAAGATTAGAATTCTCTAAATCTGAGCAGATATTAAGCATATTTTTCCACTATGAAAAAGAAGACTGATTTCTGTATTCTATGCGTGGAAGAAAATTTTAAACTGCAGGGTGTAAATCTCTAATTACACCAGTTCAGTGTCATTTGAGAGTTACTGTTGCTAAGAGATGGTCTACTGACTTCTGTTGTGTAATACTGACTGGAGCACATAACAGCCCTGTACAGTCTATAAACCTTTATACAAGAGCACAGCTTATAGGTGCTTCTACGTATACAGCTAGACTTCTTAGCTTGTGTTAGATTTTTCCTAATTTGTTGATGCCAACAAATGATCAGACAGTCATATCACAACAACAGGTCCTTGAACTCAGCCCAAATGTTACCCAGTGATCTGAATCATGACCTGAATTTACACAATAAAGGGACAGGAGATTTTCCCGCAGTTTCGAATGATGAAGACAGAATTTTGGAGAAATGAAAAAAAACAAAAAAAACAACCTAACATCAAACATATATATGATTGTGCTTTCTGTTATAATTGTACGCTTATTCTGTTGAACACAAACACAATTAAGTCGTTTTTCTTCCTGAATCAAGATTACACACTGAATAACTGGATATTTTGAGCCAATCTGGATATTGACTTTTGAAAGTTCAAAAACCCTGATAACATGTTTGCATATGGTATTTTAAACATACCTGAAAAATGCCGATATTAATGTTCCAAAACTGATAAAGGCGTTACTTACATAAGGATAAATTAACTTAGCTTGGATTCGGATTACATGCCTCATTTCAACCATTCATCAGTCATCCAGGTGTTAGTCAGAACATCACCCACTAATTGGATGGAAAAGTGGTCACGCAATAACAGTCAATACCAAGACCAAATGCACCCCATAGCCACCTATGCTTACATGCAATCGCATGAGTGCGTGCAAATGAAGAAAAAAACCCTAAACTGATTTGACTTATCAGAAGATCAACAAGAAACCCACAAATTGCAAAAGTAATGAGCTGAAAAATGTTGATTACCCTAAAAAAGAAAGCTGCCTCTCAGCTTAGCGTGCAGAATTAGCTGTTGGCTCCACTGATCGGCTCAGAGCCATGGATTTTCTGATAAATACCGTTCCACGTTTACTGTGTGTTGATGGCTAGTTCACATCCTTCCACTTCTATTGCATTTTTGCCTCTTTAGCAAAGCCCAGTGGAAATCTTATAGCTGCCAGGGAGAATGGAGTTTTTGGATTTCTACTTGTTATTAATTAAGTACTTTCTGTATGGTGTCGCTGCTGCAGGCTTTCGATTATTGTTAGGGTGAGTCTGAGCTGATTTCCTGTAAAGTAAACTGAATCTTAGCTCTGGTGATATTGAGTGTTTAATCCCTATTTAGCTTCATTGTTGTCCTATTATGTTGCGTTTCTATTATAGATACTTATTATAGTGATAAGCTCCATTTTGTATAGCTTAAATTCTGGTTCACGCCTTGTGTATTTGTAGTTGTAATAATGTTCTTCCCTGTGTTTTTCTTTGTCTCATTTCTGTATTTGTGGTTTGTGTTTGTGTTTTCTTCTCTTGTAGAACTTTAAGTCTGCTTTGGTTATTTCCTCTTTAGCTTTGACGGTTTATTTTCTTCACGTCCTGTGTGTTGCTTCCTGACGGTCTCCTCCAGGTTGTGCTCAGCTGTGTGTAATTACTTACACCTCTGTCTCGTCTCCCTCCTGTCTGATATTCCTTAATCAGCCTCCAGAATAAAAATTGTCCTGGCCTTCTCTTTGTTGTTTCATCTGCTTAGTTCTGTGCACAATTCTGTGAAATGACTGTGGATGCACCTGTTTTGCTCCCCATCTGGCCTCTTGTTTTTGTGATTTTTGGACTTTGGTTTTGGACTTAGTCAGTGATTAAAGCTTGTGACACATTTTTGTTATAACTAAGAATGTTCTTCTTTCTTAACTTCTTTTTCTTGTAAGAGGAACCCTAAGCAGAGCCTTCTTCTACCACAAAGGTTTCTTAAAAGCTTCCCTTTAGAATTTAAGTGGACAGATTCACAGTTTAATCACTCGCTATTTCTTTTAACAATCAGATGTGATTTGTGGACAAACTGTGGCTGGTAAATACTATGTGTCAGTTGAAGTCCATTACAAAATGGTAATTATATTTCAATCAATATGTGCTTCAGTATGGGCTGAGAGACACCGTCAATTAGTAACCGGAGCCACAAACAGCGCTGATGGCACTAATAATGGCAATTATATGAACATGATATTCATCATCGCTGAATGTGGCCTGAAGTATAATTTCCAATTATAAGGAGAGGAAGCGTTTTTTTCAACGTTCCATGGAAACCAAAACTGATGAGAACCTTTGAGGTAGACCAGAGGCTGCCTGGATAAGTCAATAAACTCTGCATTAGCCCAATATACACTTTGAACAAATTCAGCCTAATTTTACATTAATTCTACTAGAATTTAAAATAAGTTCTGTGGGGTTGAATCATTTTTGACAATTGTTCACATACTTAGCTTGCTTGGCCCGCCTAATCTATAAAACACTGGACCTTTAAATAAAAATGAATCACTGTATGCTTGCACAATGCATAGGCATACAGATTTCTACAGATAAATGTTGTGTAATGTTACGAGGGCTCACCTGCATGCGGTTGTATGCGATATCCTGATCATAGTGGCCCATCATGTTGGGGAAGAAGGTCATGTTGTAGGACGTCTCCAAGCACCGATGCACTCTGATAGGCTCACACGTAAACAGGCTGTGGGCATGACAGCTTCCCACCCACATCAGTGCCAGGCACACCCACAGTGGTCCTGGCATCAGCATTGTGATGAGTGAGTAGGAGTGGGCGTGTGCACAGTTCTTTTTTTGTGTGTGTATAAACTAATTCGAGTTTCTTTTTAACTGCGTGCGAGGACGTCTTGGCCTGGTTCAGACTGTCATCCGTGTATCATTCCTCCCAGGGACATCTCAGTGGAGCTGGTGGGCGCTGCAGCAGGTAGAATTTCTTCATGGTGAGTCAGCAAGTGCCTATAGGCCACAGATAGGAATTCCACATCCCTGAAAAGAAGGTACTTATTGTGACACAGGTTTATATTTTCAGACACACAGAGAAGTGGACACACAAACCAAATTTTCAGCAAGATATCCCTTCAGAAATCCCAGCTTAGGAGGTTTTTCTTTTTCAATAGTACCTCATTTACTGCACAATTTCAGTTTTAGGAAAACAACCTGGCATGCATTGTTCCGTCACTTAAAAAATAAACACATTTTCATGATTTCAGTGCATCCTTACAAGTCCGTTGAGGTCTTAAAATCTTTGAGAAGTTTAGTTTGGGAAGCACTGCTTAGAGACTCCTCAGTCAGATGGAATCAAGCTACCAAAATCCAGTCAATCCCCACGCAGGCTTCGAGTGCATGCTTTTTACACAGGGTGGGGAATGCGCAAGATCCATGCTGATTCAGAAGAATGAGTCTCGGCTTGTTGATGCACATTAAACTTCACATTAAAGTGTCAGAGTTCCACATACACACTTGGTTTACGAGCCACTGAGAAACCTGAACGGCAGACAGCCTGCTGTACTTTCCCACTGATGTTTTGCCTTTCATAAAAACAGAGTATGTGTAGGTTTAGGCTTGTTTCTGGTGACCTAACAAGGGGCCCACAGATTATGCATTTATTTGATATAACTTCTGGTTATATTCTGAATTTTAACAAATTGAGCAAGGCTAGCTTTGGATCAGTTTGCACAGAATTCTTGTCCATTGAGACTAAAGAGACACATCTCTTTACATATAGGTACTCGTCTCTCTGATGATTATCTTATCACTGATGATAAGCGCTTAATATTACCGCATCCCTTTTTCCACGTACAACAAAATTCAGCAGTCCTCAAAGTACAGCATGTAGTCAAGGAGGTTCATAGTGCTAAAGTAGCTAAAAAGTAATTTACGCTTAATAAGCCCTTTGGTTAGCATATTAGCGATATACCAGGAATAGTTAGCAGGGTAAATATTTGACACGTTCCACCAACACTTCGACATACCATGCAGACATGGCTACAAACAGACATAATAAGTTGCTATTACTGTCCAATTACTTGCATATGTCAAAGCTAATTACGTTTTAAATCAATACGCGAGTCCACGGCGGCCAGGAAAGCCGTTTGTTTCCCCGTAAATGACACACCAGCTGTGGGGAGACAGTGCAGTCAACATCCCTGCCTCGGTCGCTGCCATGGGACAAGGGGCCGAAACAACTTCGCCACAACCAAGCAGAAAGAACCTATGAGGGGGTAAAAATGCGAAACACGAAAACTTACCCCCAAATACCCAAGAGTTAGCTGACTTTATGAATAGTTGCAGGATCTGCCCGGTGAGGAATTTGGTAGCGTGTTTCCTGAGATAAGCTCCCGCACCTTCCCACCAACTATTCCCGTCCGGCTGCTCTGAACTAAAGATGCTTTCAGGTGCAATTGGAAATATGAAGTGTTTTTTTGTTTGTTTGTTTTTTAAGTTAAAATCTAAGTTTCACGGTAGTTTGTGGGTGGGGGACTTCATGTGTATAATAGCCTTTTATATTAAAAAAAATTAAAGGGCAAGTTTATCTTTAAAAGAGTGGCGTACTGTACACACTAACTTTACAGGTCACTAAACTAGCAGTTGAATGCCCCAACGAGAGTAACAATGTAAGTATAGACAGGAAGCACTTAAACGCCGCGTACGTGCAGACGGCAGATAAAGGATGAAACAATGCAAAATACAGCTGAGAGGGTTTATTAACAAACACCAACTTTTCTATTTTTTTACAACAATCATAACTTATAGAATATAACTCTATAATTTCTGTATTTTCCACAAATACCACTAGATGGAAGTGGGTGATTTTACCATTTAAAAATGTGTCATGATGTTTTGCAAGTGACAAAATGCAGTCGTATACAGATAAAACTGCACTGACGTTTCCTGTAATACTGATATCAAAAATATAAGAGTAACAATGATCTCACAGATGCGTGCAACTACACAGTGTTATATTTCTTCTTTTGCTACTTTCAGTGGAGCAGCGTAGTATCGCCAAATTTGCCGGGCACCCCGTGGAAATCCTATGAGGACCCCTGGTGTCCCAGTAGTGTCTACAATACTGCATGTAGCACACGCAGAGGCATCCCCAACAATTTGCCATGCCTCAATTATCCACCTGGAGGCGCTCTCTCCCGACTGTGTCCATATTCATGTGACCTGCCGTGGAGAGGCGGGGTTATAATGTAACAATTTAGGTCCTACAGTGTAACCAATAAAGTGTTGCTGATAACCCAGCGCATCTGGTCGCCGCTGCACCCTCCCTTCGTGTCGCAGCTGATGTTAAAAAAAGGAGCCCAACCTCGGACATCAAATGATCAAATGATCTGTAACGGAGGCGCCGCCAGAGGGGGACGGGACTGACTCATAACACATTCATATGAGGTGCGTAAGCTTGTGGCACATTGAGAGAGGAGGAGGAGGGGTGAATACTGTAAATTCCTCCAAAGCCGTGAGGTGCTCTGGGTAGGATTTGGTACAGATCGTGTGCTTGTGCTCTGCGAAGGATGCAACAGGATATTCTGCTCGCACAGGAGAGGTTGCTCTCTTCTCCGTCCCCGTAGTTTGTGGACCGAGGCGCTGGCCTGTTGCTAGGAGACCTTTTGACAGCTGGGAGCTTTTTTTCTTATTATTTTTCTTCAAAGTGACACTTAATGCACTAAGGGTGTCTGCTTATCTGGCAACCCAAACCTTCCCTCCTCCTCCTCCTCAATTCAGCTCCCTCGCGCGCATTTCGTGCGTAAATCCTAATTGTCTTCTGTGCGTAAAAGACAACATTTGCACTGTGGTCGTTTTCGGTCAGGAGATTACAGTGTTTTGCAGGGAACAATGGCCTAGTTGTTGCGATTATCAGATCCTAAATTTATCCGCCTTCCGGACGTGTTTAACCTCTCCCACTGCTCATTTTTTCACTTGGTAAGATCATTTTTAGATATATGTTATGAAAACCTCGTAATCTAACAGCACTGAAGACATTTAGGGAGACAAGGAAGTTATGATTTCCAATTTTATTTGCTTTTGATCACACGTTTTTAGCATGTGTTCAGCTGGACTCAAGGGTAATGTAAGTAACACTTACCTGTGGCTATACATCTGAAGGTCAGTCGTGAATGGATCGATAAGTAAACCTCACTGAGGATGACACCTAAACCAGCAGTACACTCGGCTCTATCAAATAAACTGCAAACATACAGAGGCTTGCTTCTGTAAAACAGGTGTATGAGAAGACCCAGGTCAGCTTATTATTTGTACACTAAGCGAGTGGGGTTTCAATCAGAGTATCCAGAGCAGCTTGGATTTCCGAGTGACCTCTCTGTGCTGCTGGACATTATCTGTGGGATATCAAGATTCAGGTGTGTAGCACATTATGTCAAGGTTGTAGCTACACCAGAAGGACTCGGTGTAATTTGGACTCCCAGCTTGTTCAGAGAAGTGCTGACCTTGTTGATTCACTTCACTGAAGCCTAGCTGCCTGTGGCTGTCGCAGTCCCCGGGCTTTACAAGAAAAGGCCTTCAAAGAACAGCTCTAACAATTGTCAAAGTCAACAGAGAAGGGAGAGAAGGGAGAAGTCAGCATTAGGCGTAACGTGTGGTAGCATCCCTTCACACGTCGCACAGGAGGCTGTCACATTGTGGCTTTGTTGAGTAGATGGACTGAGTGAAGCTGACATGCTGTTCTGTCCTATCAGGCTGATGTATGTGCCCAGTGAGGAGACTACAGTCCTCAGGAGCCACATAGCACCTCCCCTCCACCTCCATCTTAACTTCCTTTGTAAGAGGGTATGCCTTCTGAACCGAGCCTCAGGTAGGTCCGCACATCTAAAGCTCATGGCAAAAATAGACAATAACCCTTAAGGAACCGTTACTGTGTATGCACCTCCTGTGGCTTATCAGGAGGTAGAGCGGGCTGTTCATTGATTGGAAGGATGGTGGTTTGGTGTACGCATGTATGGGTGAATGTGGCTACTGGTGTAACAGTGCTTTGAGTGGTCAGCTAGACTAGAAAAATGCTATGTTAATGAGAATCCAAACACAGAATCAACTGACAGTTTCAAACAATGCTGACATTATTCACTTCTTTATTTTCAGCTGAGAAAGATCTATTTAGGATCGATTTGTTGTTCAATAACCGTGCTTGGAGAGCGCAGGCTCTACTAGCTTTCTCTATCTTTCTCTCTCTCCTGGACTGTCCATTCAGTGTCTTTTTTTATCTAACTTAATATATGGATGTAGACAAGGTTACACGAGAGACAATCCACCTATCTACCTAAGAGCCCAATCCGTTGTACCAAACCTACTTACTAAACCTTCAAAAACAGGTCACAGTTGTATTTTCTTTTAGTTTAATCAAATAGAAGGAAACAGCTTTTTATTGTGTTATCAGGGAGTCTTTTTTTTAGCAGCAGGACGCTGCACGTGGGATTTACTTGGAAAAAGAACTCCAGCATCTACACTGATTGCTTCATTACCTAGCCTTCCGACTCTGTGGTTTATTTATATGTTTAATAGTTTTTGGACACTAATGAAGCTCGGAGGCAGGGAGAAATAATCAAGTGTTGATTTTGGCCTTTTCAAGAAATAAGAATATGTTGCAACAAACTATTTTCAAACTGAAATCTACTTTTAGCCTTTTAAAGCCAACATATATGGCATCGTAACATTTCTGACTGTTGCAGTCCTTGCAGTGGTACTTTAAGAGTAAACATTGGTGTACTTTAAATTTTAAAGCTGTTTTACACATCATACTTGGGTAATTAGAGAAAAAATAACCTCTGATAACATTATTTCTTTATTTTTTTGTGAGCTGGTAAATTGCAACTTTTGTAACACAAACAAAATATGACACACTGTGAAATGTAGGACACAGATTCTTTTGCAATATGACCCATTCTGAGGGCAGTTTAGCCACATTATTGTTCTTGTGTTGCTTTAGTTTTCACCATTCGGCTAACAGTTTTGTCCTAATATGTTCATTTCATCCTTATACTCTCTTCTTGGAATGTAAAAACCTTTTACTTTAAATTATGGCAATCCCCCCCCTCCCAAAAAAAAACAAACTACCAAACAAACAACCTGAGTCATCATTCATCCTACCTCAATCCCAGAGCGCATTAACGCATCCGCCCACACACACGCCCATTATTTCCTCTGTCTTACACCCCATCACCATGAAGGTGACAGAGTAAGCCTCTTGGCAGGCAGCATAATTTAAAGTGATGGCCAGGACTGGAAGTGGACATAGATGGATTTGGGTGGACAGACTGGCTTATGAATGGGTATAAGCGGAGAGGGACTGAGGATGAGTTGGAAAATGGGGTATATTTGCTGCTACATGGATCCTCAGCTTTCTGCCAGTCGGGAAAACTCATTTTGACATGTTCTGTGGTCAGCGCGTTTATCCTGTCAGCTAAACTGTGAGATAGAGGCTGATGGGTAGGAAGCGCTGTTTTTGTAAGGGTGGGGGAATGGCAAAAATGTAAATCATGGCAAGCCATTGATTGAGTCACTTGTCTAAATTTCTGATGCAATTTTAATAATGGAAATTAAAGATAACTGAATAATGGGGTGTATGCACTTATGAATGTGTTTGTATCTTGTGGGTGGGACTGATTGAAGGGTTTTAGGCTATGTGATTATATTATTCAAATTATTGCTAGTCCTGTGGATGCTTATATTTAATATTTTGCAGCCTGGTTAATCTTTTGGGTGTACCTGTTCAGGGACTGTAGATGGAAATGAACTAGTAGTGCGATCTGATAAACAGCACCCTTTCTCTTATGAGATCAGTGTTTTTGTGCATAGTCTTTGATAAATCATCTCATAAACTCATATTTTATTCACAATAGAACATAGAAAACACATCAAATGTTTACATTGGGACATTTTACTATTTCATGAAAATGTTAGCCCGTTTTGAATTTAGCAACACGTCTCCAAAAAGTTGGGACGGGCATCCCGAAAGGCTGGAAAACTTAAGTGTTACAGAAAAACAAACCAACTGGAGGAACATTTAACAGCTTAGCGGGTCATCTGGCAACAGGTCAGTGACATGAGGTTCACCATTCTGCAAAAACCTGTGTCTACATATTGTGGAACAAATTCAGAATAATGTGCCTTGATGAAAAATTGCAAAGACTTCAAATATCTGATCATCTTCAGTGAATATGATGAAATCTCTGTTCAAGGGACAAGGTTGAAAATGAATACAGGAAGCCCTGACGTACCAATGCATTAAACGCTTTCTTAAAGGTTTAACTATTTGATGTGTTTTGTATGTTTTATTGTGAATGAAACATGAGTATGAGATTTGCACATTTTTGTTCACATTTTACACAACATCCCAACTGTTTTGGAAATTCACTTACATTTGTGCATTCACAGAAAGGGATGCTTTGCCACTGTTTTATCATAAATGAAAATATGGCAATAATGCCAATAATGATACTAACCAGAAAAGTTAAAGCATGACCAAAGTCTTTACATTTAATTCTGAGAAGGCTAATGAATGTTGTAGATAACAAATAATGTAATTATAAAGCAGATATAATAACCTCATGGAGGCAACAAATGCCTCACTAGAGAAAAAACCAAGGATGAATAATTACAATTTATTGCCTGGGAATCATTAATGTTCAAAAAGCCACGCTAAATTCTAGGTACAGGGACATTAAATTCATATTAATATGGACTCGACTGGCATGTAGATAGCACTTTTCTGGTCTGACTGCTCGAACCATTCTACTCTATAAGCCACATTTAGCTTTTTCACACACTAATTCATGCAGCACTTAAAGACACACCTACAGCCATTTTTAGAATCACTAATTAACCTAGCATGCATGTCTTTGGAGTGTGTAAGTAAGCTGAAGTACCCAAGGAAACATGAGCAGGCAAACAAGCTAAGCAGGCCCCAGATAATCAGGAGATTTAAACCAACTGCACCACCATGCTGCCAAATTATTCAAAAATGTCTTCATCCTCTGGGTTTTGTGGCCACTTCTAGAGAGTTTTATGGCAGAAAACCAACAGTTCCATATAGTTCAGTAAAAAACAAGAAAAATCTGCCTCACGGTGGTGGAAGAGAAAAAATAGGGTATCGTCAATAAGAGTAATCCTGTGTGGACTAATAATAGTTTTAGCGCGTCTGACATTTATAGTAGTTGTCAATACATGTCTGAACACCAATAGTAAAGTAATCAATGGATACTGATATAGTTGCAGTGGTGTGGTAAAAGGTAGAGGAAACTGGGTTAAGAGATACTTTATGTATGGATAATAATGATACAGCAAGCAACGTTAGCTTTCTGTAGTTCCTTAGCTTAATTCTTGGAGTGTGTGTGAGAGCATTTCATTTCAGTTGTTTGGTGTGATTTTCACCACTGGACATGGGGTAAAAAGTTATGATTTTTCATGTATTTGCTGTGTACATTACATATATTTAAAAAAAAAATAGAGATTTTTGTTAAGGTAGGAGTTTTACATGGATATATGTTACTATTGTGCTGTCAAGGTGGTTAAAATGAATGGAATTGTTTAGATTTATTGCAAATGTTTGCTCACAGAAATGTCTTAATTTGTTTTAATCCATCTGTGGTAAAGGATAAATTATTATTGCTTATTATCATTAGTGCAAAATCTTTGTCTTACCTAGTAAATCCACTAAGATCCAACATGTGTTTTGTATGTCTGTGTGTTGTACAGCAGTAGGGAGATGCTGACAGGACAGAGGCTCTGCCAGTCAAAGTCGCACCAGGATTCGGTCCTCTCTGCCCTCAACCAGCAGAGGAAGGATGGCCTGCTGTGTGATGTCACTCTGGTTGCCGGTGAGCAGAAGTTCCACGCCCACAAAGCCGTCCTAGCAGCGTGCAGCGATTACTTCAGGGTGAGTCTAGTTCATGTTAGAGATCTAAAAAATAATTCATCCTGCCAATAAATGAAGTTCTTGAGCAGAGTAGTAGTAGAAGTGTTTGGTTGGAAAATTGGTCATGTTTGCAAGTCCACATGGTGTATTATATGTCACACCAACTGCTACACGTCTTTCACTAACCCACCTGGAACGAGCCCGAGTGTTTGATACCTTTTAAGCCACATACGTTGCTTTAGCTAGGCTTGTGCTGTCAGACAGCCAGGCAGGAGATTTCCTCAGATGGGCCGCACAGGGAAAAGTGCACACATGAGATTTAATTCAGGGACACCGAGCAGATTAGAAGGTAGAAATTAATCCCTGTTGAAAATGAGAGGCAGATTAAATATGTCCAAGTTGCCCGGGGATTATTCCTCCCGTGTGTGTGTGTGTAGGGTTTTTTTTTTTACTTCTGTCTGAAGAGAGTCGAGGGTGGGCGAGTCACACTCCTCTCCTCCTTTTGTTCATCCCCTTCACATTTGTTCTCCTTTTGTTCTTCGGCTCCTTTTTTAAATGCCGCTCTTTCAAGTCCCAGCTGAGCCGAGCAACACTGTTGTTCCAGCGCTCGGATTATTAGATCAGCCTGCTACAGTAAGCAAGAAAAACTCACTCCGCTCCTCTGTTCCTCTGGAGCAGCCTAACAACATTATGTTCATTTTGTCATCTGACTCCACCGCTGGGTTTCATTTACTTCATTTACTGAGGAGATGAAGGGGCCTTGTGTGGGGAATAGCAACTGTGTTTTCCCCCTCGTTCCACGTCTCAGTCTTCTCACACTCAGGCAAACACCTGCACACTTTGCAGTGATTAGAACACATTATGTAGTCCAGCGGGCATGAGGGATTGTAATGAAATACCTGACCAAGCATGAGTTGTGTACCTGGAACTTGTCCTGAATGTGTCACCTGCCTCTTCCAGTCCCATCACATTACTAAGACGTCTGGACAGCTTGGCGAGATACAGCCACAATCAGTCACACCAGCCTCACAAGCACACCGCTGTCAGCGAGAAAGTACCCACACACAAAATGTTGTCTGTTCGCCCATCAGTTAGGAAGGAGCCTTTACCAAAAAACAGTCACTATTTTCAATAGAAATGTCACAAACTACACTAAGTAAAAGTCATGTATTGCTTTGTGACAACACTATTTAAAAGACTGATCGGTATTTCCTGTAGATCATTTATAGACGATCTCTCCTCTGTCTAATCCAATATAGCTTGATTTGATAATGGCATCTGTTGTAAGTTGATCCCTGTGAGGAAGTTGGTACGTGGGGATTCAATGTATACTGTGCTATTTGTAGCAAGCTGTAAATAAGTGGAAATAGATTCACTGCTGCATACAAAATTGAAAGTTTGTGAATTCCCCTTTCAGGTATTTATAGTAGCAACAGCCTATTTAGTTTTTTCTTCTGAATACTTTAGAAAAGGAGTTTGCAGGTACTACTGTGGCACTGATGTCGCATTAGGCAGTTGCATTGCATATTATATATCTCCGGACTGCATGCACAGAGGTACAACACACTACATGGACTGCCTATGGAAAGAGTTGAGCTCTGTTTAACTGAGCTGTATTGATTTCATTTATGAGAATTTGACACTGTTGGGTCTGTGATTCCACAGGCCCCGCGGGTTTAGAGACTTATTCCCGTTAACAAAGCAAGACAAACAGCAATCGATCGATTTTACTTGCTAGCAATGGAGGCTGGTCCACCAGGCTCTTGGAGCTGAACGCTCCTCACCTGTTTCCTAGCCAACTTTAAATAAACAGCCTTCCTTGCAGCCTTTTTATTGAATACAGTTACAGTTTACACTGGCGCCACCCATTGTGGTGTGTCGGGCCCTTGTATGTGTGTGTATGCATGTGCGAGAATGTGTGTGTGTGTAGGTGCCCGTGAGTGTGTGTGCTTGTGTTTGGGGGTGCATTTGTGTGACCTCCTGCTCACCAAAGGGTCATAAAGGCAGGAAGTTTACTAAACAAGAAAACAGAACCTTCACATAGGATGTGTCCCTATAAGAAAACACTACAGCCTCCCCCACCATTCAACAGGCTGGGGAGGGGGTCAGAAACAAAGGAATGTCTTTTATCATACAGTTTGAACCAAGAGTTATAAATATAAGTACAATAATGGCAACATTTAACAATCTGACTCCATCACACACAAGCCTGAAATGTTCTTTTCTTTAAAGCTGTAGGTAGAACACCAAGTCAGAAAGGTGAAAGCATATCCACCTGTATCTCAATCCTGAAGATTTATGAAAATATAGAATCAGTTCAAGAATAAACAAACTGTTGCTCTTAATCATTTGTTTATTTATAGCAATCAAGGTTCAGATAGGAACACTATAGTCAAAAAAAGACTTTTATTTTAATCTTCAGGAATTTATGTTATTATCCTTTATTTATCCAGGTGAAAAAGTCTCATTGAGGTTAAAATGTCATTTTCAAGAGAGACGTGGGCAATAGGGCAGCAAAAGTTACAATTTGATGGCATGGGCAACTTCCCAGCCCTTCCATGTGCACTGGCACAGAATTGGGCAGGATTCAAGGACACAGACAGATTAAGTCAAATGCAGCATTAAACTGTGTTCATGACTCATATAGAGTGGATTGTCTGCCTATCAGAAAGTCAGTGATTTGGTCCCTGGCTCCTCCGGTCTGCATGTTGAAGTATCCTCAAACAAGATACTGAACCTCAAGCACTTTGTAAGTATCGATACCAGTCCATCCAAAACAGGAGCTGTGGGTTGCAGAGTGGCTTGCAGATGAAAAAATGTGCTCCAAATAAGATTTGACAATTATATATAGGGATGGGTATCGTTTAGGTTTTATCCGATACCAGTACCAAACCGATACTTTTGAAACGGTGCCGGTGCTTAAACGGTGCTTGAACCGGTGCTTAAAGAATGGAGAACTCAAACTTTGTCCAAAAATCTCTTATGTTTAGCTGTTTTTTTGTAAAAAGATAATAATGTTAGCCTTTTCTGCAGCTATAGGGCATATATGGTATCACTCTTGGGTGGAAGCAGTGCTTAAACAATGGAAAAAACACCAATTTTGTCTAAAAACCTCTCATGTTTAGCTGTTTCCCAGCGCTTTGGGGTCCTTAGGGACTAGTAAAGCGCTATACAAATACAGGAATTTTACCATTTTGACCGCTTCGCCTTGGGCATTTTTAATCTGTAGCTCTGCTCTAAAAGAACGTACGTACCTGGGCCCGCCTACTACGCTTGCAAAGGTAAAATGATTGGCTAGAATCCAAAGTGTATGACATCTCAGGGGAAAAAAAAGCACCGAAATAAACTACCGTTTATGTCAGAACTGCTGTCATAATGGCACCGGATACCGGTACCCATCCCTAATTATATATCAGCTGATATCCTGGGTTTGTGGTGAGCTTTCCTTTATGTTGTGCTCTGTGAGCACTATGCTGGACTTTGAAACATATTAAGCATCTAAATCCAATCACAAAATCACCACGCAGTTTACCATAGAAATGCTGACCATGTTTATTTATTTCTACTGAGGCAGTTAAGGACAGGAAGGTTAAATTAACAAATGAATGGTTTTCACAAGTTTTTGTGCACAGTCTTAAGTAAAATTCTAAGTACTCTGAATCCTTGTAAACCTTCCTCATTTCTTGGCACCAAGAACGAGAGCAGTTGGCAGATTCAGTCCAAATGCACTGATACACGCATTGGTCTTTAAAAAGCTTAACAGCTGAGCCTCTGGCAATTTAACAGCCTGCAGCAGTTTTGGAACAAACATTCCAATTAAACTTTACCAAACAGGACCAAAGTGCAAACATGTCTCGTTTAATACTATTTTCTCTGATCTAAAGGTCCCAGCAACATAGGAACATAGGAAAATGCCAGAAAAATCCAAAGAAGAACAAACAAATCCAGTCTGAAAGGTTTATAAGAAAATTCCACTGGACACTCACAAAGCAAAAACACAGATTAAGTTGGAGAATGTCTTCCTAAATGGGATATTGTTGTTGTATATGAAACTACTCCACTTTTTTTTTTTATTACTGTGCACGCTCATCATAAAGGTAGCCAGGTAGAGGGCAGAACTAATTTCTTTTCAAAGTATTGGAAGACCAGCATACATTTTTAATGTAAAATTCAGTTAAAACAAAAAGAAGACATTTTTGTTTCTCTATTATAAGATAAGAATCAGTGTAAAATAGAAATATTAAAGTGAAGTGCCTAGGGCTGCCACAAACGATTATTTTGATAGTCGACTAGTCACCAATTATTTTAGCGATTAGTCAACTAATCAGATCATCATCCATTGGACGTAAAACGTACAGCTTATTGCACCAGCAGCATCTGCTCTCATATAACTATCATTAGCTTACAGCTTTAAGTGTTTAAGGTATGTGCTAACTTAAAATAAAGACAAGATGATAGTTTATTAAATTTTAATGAAATTTGCAGATTGTTTCGGTTTAATAAACTCCTTGCTATCTAAAATATAACGGGATACTGGAGTATATTCTCGAGCATCTCACACTTCTGATAATCAGTTGTCTGCTTGATGTTTATTCAGCTGTGTAAAAACTATAACTTTAATCTCAGCCAAACCGATTTACTCAGGAACAAATAAAACACGGAACAAAGCCAAACAATAACATTTTTAAGTTATCTAAGTGACTTATATATCATGTTTAACCTGAGTAGCGAAAGACAGGTGTTCTCACGGGCTCTAGTGAGGCTTGCCCCCGGCTAGCAATCGAGCTAGTGGGTAACAGACGTCTCCGAAAACGTCGGAGCGCTTTTGAAAATATGTGGTGTCTTGATAAACTGAGCAGATATTTGAGGTTTACACAGCTACATTCTCACCTGAAAATATGTTAAACTTTATTTTGCGACCCAGAAAGAATAATAAGAATAACATTAAAACTAACTAGCTGCCGCCATTGTTGGAAACTGAGCTGGGCCGCGCTATGAATTCTGGGACAGAGCTACTTCTTCTTCTTTGGGGTTTAACGGCAGCTGGCATCCTTGAACATGCAGTGCTGCCATCTTCTGTTTCAGTCCGTTATTACACTCTTAAATCCTACTACTTATTCCTGCGTCTTTTGGGATCTTACAAAGCTTCAAACGATGCGTCAACTATTAAATCAGTCGTCGACGATTTTGATAGTCGACGTAATTGTGACTAGTTGACTAATCGTGGCAGCCCTAGAAGTGCCCCAAAAAGCAAAATCATCCATTTACCAAATACATTCAACTATTCTTTTTGGTCTTTTCTAATAAACATACTTGCAAGTGTAGTCTCCTTCCCTGGAGATAAACCACTACTTTTCTCAGACTGAATACTGTAATTTTTCACTGGGTGCATGAAGAAGTCACGAGTCCTCTATGGTATGATCAGGCCAAGCAGGCACACACAAATTTTGCCAGCGGGTCAGGCTAACTGCAACGATACACCCCCACTGCAGCAGTGTGTGAAACGACTGCAGTGAGCGTGGCTCTGTGGCGCAATGTGTCTCTGCGATGGATCTATATCCCAAATCAGGGTAGCCATCCGTCACCACCAGCGCTCCCTGAGCTCCTTCACCAAGGTCAGGAGCGCTCATGCTGAA